>NC_091549.1:52907836-52910336 GCF_042767895.1 Penaeus vannamei
TTATTTCTTTTCAGTTTTATCATTTATGCATTTCCTTTTTACTCTATTTTCTTCTCGTTTCTTTTTATTGTTTGTTTATTCATTCTCTTTCTTTTCTTCTTTCTGCATTTATATTGACATTGGTAATTCCCAAGATAGAAAGGAGTTTTAATAACAGGGATAAAAGTTATGATAAAAATGATAACAGTTATGATTATAACAAAGACAATGATAGCAGTTATGATTATGATATTGATGATAATAATAATAACAAAGACAGTATTGACAATGATGATAAAGATAACAACAACAATGATGAAGAAAAGGAAAATGATTGTGGTAAAAACATAACATTCATAATGATTAAGATAATAACTTTCATGATGATAGTAATAGTAGTAATGATAATAATAATAATAGTAATAACAATAATAATAATAGTAATAATAATAATAATAATAATAATAATAATGATAATAGTAGTAATGGTAATGGTAATGATTAATGATAATATGTATGTGATGATAATGATTCTACAAAAAATAATGTTTTATAATAATAATGATAATGATAGTAATAATAGTAATGATAATAGCAATAACAATGGTAATAATAATGAAAATAATAATAATGATAATGATGATAATAATAATAATTATAACAATGGTAATAATGATAATGATAATAATGATAATAATAATAATGATAACGATAATAAAAACAATATCAATAATGATAATGGTAATGACAATAGTAATAATAATTATGATAATATTGATAATGAAACTAATTATAACTATAATAATGATGATAATGTTTGTAATAGCAATAAAATTAATAGAAATGATGATGGTAACAATAATGATGATAATGATGACAACAATTGTAACAATAATGATAATGATAATAATAATAATGATAATAATAATGATGATAATAGTAATAATAATAATAATGGTAATAATGATGATAATAAAGATAATAATAACAAGGATAATGATGATGATGATGATGATAAAGATAATGATAATGATAATAATAATGATAATGATGATAATAATGATAATGATGATAATAATGATGATTATAATCATAATGATAATAAAAATGACAATAGTATTAATGGTGATAATAATAATAATAACAATAATAGTGATAATCATCATGATAGTAATATTAGTAATAGCAATTATGATAATAATGATAAGAAAAATTATAAAGATAATATCAATAGTCATCCTCATCATCATTATCATAGATAATTATAATTTCAACAAGGCTGATGAAAGTGATATTAATAAAGATAAGAAGAATAAAATTGACAATAGTATTAATGGTGATAATAATAATAATAACAATAATAGTGATAATCATCATGATAGTAATATTAGTAATAGCAATTATGATAATAATGATAAGAAAAATTATAAAGATAATATCAATAGTCATCCTCATCATCATTATCATAGATAATTATAATTTCAACAAGGCTGATGAAAGTGATATTAATAAAGATAAGAAGAATAACAACAAGAACAGGATAAATAGAAGTTATGATAAGAAAAATCATGATTGTGATAGTAATATATATAATGATTATGATAATGATGATTATGATAATGATAATGATAACGATGATGATAATGATGATTATGATAATGATAATGATAACAATGATGATAATGATGATACTATTGTAATTTTAGTGACAATGAAGAAAGAAGTAGATTGTGATAATAAAAAAACAGCAATAATTTTAGTTCCAGTGATAAGCTTACCGATACCACCTACAACACCTGTAACAACGACAACAAAAACAATACCAATACCAGCATCAATATTTCCACGAACAAACAAACAAACAAAAAATTAACCACACCCTTTCCTTTCCCCTACCCCCCCCCCTCACCGCCCCCCCTTCTCCCCTCTAAGAACGCAGATAAGAAAAAAAAAAGATGACATCATACCCACGGAGACATCCAAATCTCGCCTCCCCCCCCTCCCCCCTCCTTCTTCCTCCCTCTCTCCTACCCCTCCCTCCACTCTCCACCCCACCCCCCACCACCGTCCCCCTTCCTCTCTCCTTCCCCTCCTCCCACTCTCCACCCTACCCTCCACCACCGTTCCCCCTCCCTCCCTCTTCCTCTCTCCTACCCCTTCCCCACTCTCCATCCCACCCCCAGCCCCCTCCCCTCCCTCTTCCTCTCTCCTACCCCTTCCCCCACTCTCCATCCCACCCCCCAGCCCCCTCCCCCTCCCTCTTCCTCTCTCCTACCCCTCCCCCCACTCTCCACCCCACCCCCCACCACCGTCCCCCCTCCCTCTTCCTCTCTCCTACCCCTCCCCCCATTCTCCACCCCTCCCCCACTACCGTCCCCCCTCCCTCTTCCACTCTCCTACCCCTCCCCCCACTCTCCCTTTTCCCCCCAACCCGCCCACCACCCCTCCTCCCCCACTCTCCACCCACCCCCACCACCGTCCCCCTCTCCCTCTTCCTCTCTTCCTCTCTCCTACCCCTCCC
>NC_091549.1:52912836-52917836 GCF_042767895.1 Penaeus vannamei
TAAGGACAAAAAAAAAAGAATAGGAAGAAAAAGGGGACAAGAAAGAGGAGGTAATAAGAGGAAGAGAAGGAGAAAGGGGGAAGAAAGGGGAAATGAATAAAAAAAAATGAGGGAAGAAGGAAGGAGAAAGAGAAAGAGGGAGATAAAGAGAGGGGATAAGTAAGGGAAAATGAGTAGAAAAGAATGAGGGAAGAATGAAATAGAAGAAGAGAGAAATAGAGAGGGGGAAGGAAGGAGAAATTAATAGAAAAAAAATAGGGAAGAAGGAAGGAGAAGGAGAAAGAGAGAGATAGAGAGAGGGGGTAAGTAAGGATAGGGAAGGAAGAGGGAGAGAAAGAGAGAGAGGGGAAAGAATGAGAAATAATCAGAAAAGAAGGAAGGAAAAGAAGAAAAAGAGAGGAATAGAGGGGGGATAAGTAAGAGTATTGGAGGAAGTGGGAGATAAAGAAAGAGAGGAGGAAAGAATGAGAAATAAGTAGAAAAGAATGAGGGAAGAAGGAAGGAGAAGGAGAAAGAGAGAGATAGAGCGAGGGGATAAGTAAGAATATTGGAGGAAGAGGGAGATAAAGATAGAGAGGGGGAAAGAATGAGAAATAAGTAGAAAAGAATGAGAGAAGAAGGGAGAAGGAGAAGAAGAAAGAGAAAGGAAGAAAGAGGGAATAAGTAAGGGAAGGGGAGGAAGAGAGAGAGAAGAGAAAGGAAGAGAGAGGAAAGAATGAGAAATAAATAGAAAAGAATGAGGGAAGAAAGAAGGAGAAGAAGAAAAAGAGAGGAAGAGAGAGGGGATAAGTAAGAATAGGAGAGAAAGAAAGAGGGGGAAAGAATGAGAAATGAGTAGAAAAGAAGGAGGGAAGAAGGAAGGAGAAGGAGAAAGAGAGAGATAGAGAGAGGGGATAAGTAAGAATAGGAGAGAAAGAGAGAGGGGGAAAGAATGAGAAATGAGTAGAAAAGAAGGAAGGAGAAGGAGAAAAAGAGAGATAGAGATAGAGAGAGGGGATAAGTAATGATAGGAGAGAAAGAGGGAGAGAAAGAAAGAGGAAAAGAGAGGAAAGAATAAGAAATAAATAGAAAAGAATGAGGGAATAAAGAAGGAGAAGAAGAAAAAGAGAGGAAGAGAGAAGGGATAAGGGAAGAGAGAAGAGGAAGAGAGAAGGGATAAGTAAGGATAGGGGGGGAGGGGATGAGGGGGAAGGGAGAGGGAGAGGGGGAGGGAGAGGGGGAAGGGAAAGGGGGAGGGGAAGGGAGAGGGAGAGAGGGAGGGGGAGAGGGGGAGGCGGGAGTGTGGTCAGCGACGGTCGACAACTTAACTGTTGTTGTTCATCATCGTCGACAATGTAGAAGAGAAGGTTCTGGAAGCTGCTGATTGGACACTTGTTCTTTTCTTTCTTTCTTTCTTTCTTTCTTTCTTTCTTATGAGTGATTGGTTGACATCTTTTCCTCCATCTTTGTTTGTTTGTTTCTTTCTTCTTTCTTATGAGTGATTGGTGGACATCTTTTCCTCCATCTTTGTTTATTTATTTCTTTTTTCCTTTTTTTCTTCTTTCTTATGAGTGATTGGTGGACATCTTTTCCTCCATCTTTCTTTCTTTCTTTCTTTCTTTCTTTCTTATGCGTGATTGGTGGACATCTTTTCCTCCATCTTTCTTTCTTTCTTTCTTTCTTTCTTTCTTTCTTCTTTCTTATGAGTAATTGGTGGACATCTGTTCCTCCATCTTTCTTTCTTTCTTTCTTTCTTTTTTCTTATGCGTGATTGGTGGACATCTTTTACTCCATCTTTCTTTCTTTCTTTCTTTCTTTCTTTCTTATGCGTGATTGGTGGACATCTGTTCCTCCATCTTTCTTTCTTTCTTTCTTTCTTTCTTTCTTATGCGTGATTGGTGGACATCTTTTCCTCCATCTTTCTTTCTTTCTTTCTTCTTTCTATCTTTCTTCTTTCTTGTGAGTGATTGGTGGACATCTTTTACTCCATCTTTCTTTCTTTCTTTCTTTCTTCTTTCTTATGAGTGATTGGTGGACATATTTTCCTCCATCTTTCTTTCTTTCTTTCTTTCTTTCTTTCTTTCTTTCTTTCTTTCTTTCTTATGAGTGATTGGTGGACATCTTTTCCTCCATCTTTCTTTCTTTCTTTGTTTTTTTCTTTCTTTCTTCTTTCTTTCTTTCTTATGAGTGATTGGTGGACATCTTTTCCTCCATCTTTCTTTCTTTCTTTCTTCTTTCTTATGAGTGATTGGTGGACATCTTTTCCTCCATCTTTCTTTCTTTCTTCTTTTCTTCTTTCTCTTATGAGGTGATTGGTGGACATCTTTTCACTCCATCTTTCTTTCTTTCTTTCTTTCTTTCTTTCTTTCTTATTGAGTGATTGGTGGACATCTTTTTCCTCCATCTTTCTTCTTTCTTTTCTTTCTTCTTTCTTATGAGTGATTGGTGGACATCTTTTCCTCCATCTTTCTTTCTTTCTTTCTTTCTTCTTTCTTATGAGTGATTGGTGGACATCTTTTCCTCCATCTTTCTTTCTTTCTTCTTTCTTCTTTCTTATGAGTGATTGGTGGACATCTTTTCCTCCATCTTTCTTTCTTTCTTCTTTCTTCTTTCTTATGAGTGATTGGTGGACATCTTTTCCTCCATCTTTCTTTCTTTCTTTCTTCTTTCTTATGAGTGATTGGTGGACATCTTTTCCTCCATCTTTCTTTCTTTCTTTCTTCTTTCTTATGAGTGATTGGTGGACATCTTTTCCTCCATCTTTCTTTCTTTATTTCTTTCTTTCTTATGAGTGATTGGTGGACATCTTTTCCTCCATCTTTCTTTCTTTCTTCTTTCTTCTTTCTTATGAGTGATTGGTGGACATCTTTTCCTCCATCTTTCTTTCTTTCTTCTTTCTTCTTTCTTATGAGTGATTGGTGGACATCTTTTCCTCCATCTTTCTTTCTTTCTTTCTTTCTTATTTCTTATGAGTGATTGGTGGACATCTTTTCCTCCATCTTTCTTTCTTTCTTTCTTTTTTTCTTTCTTTCTTCTTTCCTATGAGTGATTGGTGGACATCTTTTACTCCATTTTTGCTTCTTTCTTTATTTTTTCTTTTTTTCTTTCTTTCTTCTTTCTTATAATTGGTGGACATCTTTTCCTCCATCTTTCTTTCTTTCTTTCTTTCTTCTTTTTTATGTGATTGGTGTGCATCTTTTCCTCCATCTTTCTTTCTTTCTTTCTTCTTTCTTATGAGTGATTGGTGGACATCTTTTCCTCCATCTTTCTTTCTTTCTTTCTTTCTATCTTTCTTTCTTTCTTATGAGTGATTGGTGGACATCTTTTACTCCATCTTTCTTTCTTTCTTTCTTTCTATCTTTCTTTCTTTCTTATGAGTGATTGGTGGACATCTTTTCCTCCATCTTTCTTTCTTTCTTTGTTTTTTCTTTTTTTCTTTCTTTCTTATGAGTGATTGGTGGACATCTTTTACTCCATCTTTCTTTCTTTATTTATTTATTTTTCTTTCTTTCTTTCTCTCCTCTTTCTTATGAGTGATTGGTGGACATCTTTTCCTTCATCTTTCTTTCTTTCTTTCTTTCTTTCTTTCTTCTTTCTCATGAGTAATTTGTGGACATCTTTTCCTCCATCTTTCTTTCTTTCTTTGTTTTTTTCTTTTTTTCTTTCTTTCTTTCTTTCTTATGAGTGATTGGTGGACATCTTTTCCTCCATCTTTCTTTCTTTCTTTGTTTTTTTTTTTCTTTCTTTCTTTCTTTCTTATGAGTGATTGGTGGACATCTTTTACTCCATCTTTGCTTCTTTCTTTATTTTTTATTTTTTTCTTTCTTTCTTCTTTCTTATGAGTAACTGGTGGACATCTGTTCCTCCATCTTTCTTTCTCTCTTTGTTTGTTTGTTTGTTTGTTTCTTTCTTTTTTCCTCTTTCTTATGAGTAATTTGTGGACATCTTTTACTCCATCTTTCTTTCTTTCTTTCTTTCTTTCTTTCAGCTGCTCTCTTTATCTCGACCTTGTCAATCACCTTTTTTTCTTTTCTTTTTTTGGTTTTGGTTTCTTAAATTGCTATTGTTGCTATTTCTTTGCGTCTTGAGCTGGGAGGAAATTAGAAATGAGGACGAAATGATGAAATGTAATTCTTTTGATAACCGATCATAATGGACATAGATGTATACACACAATCACGCACACATATATACAAATACACGTACACAAACACTCACACACACACACACACAGATACACACTTAGACACAAACATATATATATATAAATAAATAAATAAATATATATATATATATATATATATATATATATATATATATATATATATATATATATATATATATATATATATATATATATATATATATAAACACACACACAAATAAACGCTTACACAAATGGACACCAAAACACGCACACACACATATACCCATACACAAACACTCACACTCACACATATGCAGACACACAAACAAACGCACAATCACACAGAGACACATACCCATGAAGACACACACACACACACACGCTCATGAAGACACAAACACCCTCCCCCCAATCCCACACTCATCCACACCACACAAACACCCCCACACCCCACCCTCCCACACACAAACACCCCCACCCTCCCCACACCCCCACCCCCCACCTCCCCACCCCACCCCGCACCCACACACCCAACCCCCAACCAAACCTCTGCAATTTGTCATTCTCTCTAACCCTCCAATTGACACGCAGACGCGCCCACACGAACGCCCAATCTGCAATCCGCATTCACAGACATATGCGAACACATCCACAACGAGAGGTCGTGACTCCTGGATTGATAGGGATCTGATACTCAGCTGGTCTATGGTCTGGGCTGAGATGCTCCTTGAGACAAATGTTTATGATTAACATTCTCTCTCTCTCTGTCTGTCTGTCTGTCTGTCTCTGTCTCTCTCTCTCTCTCTCTCTCTCTCTCTCTCTCTCTCTCTCTCTCTCTCTCTCTCTCTCTCTCTCTCTCTCTCTCTCTCTCTCT
>NC_091549.1:52956701-52961701 GCF_042767895.1 Penaeus vannamei
ATATGCATATGCGTGGGAATGAGCATATGCGTAGTACTTAGAGCATGTGCGGGAATGAATATGTCTGCATCAGGTGCACATACGCACAAATGAAGTTAAGAAATAAAATAAAAATAAAACATATATGCACTTCTGATAATTAATCCCAGCTCACGGGAGTAGTGAGCAGGCCGTGCATTGCCGCTCCTAAGTCCACTCCAGGAAGGACCAAACCTGCTGGGGGGACTTATCAATGGCATTCCGGCTAAATTACTCCCCTCCCACCAAGATACACCTAAGCCAGTAGGTGGGAGGTAAATCGGCTGTCCACCTCCCAAGCATGAGACAAAATATTCAGGAACGGCCCCCATTCCCCGGAGGCGAAGGAGCCCCTGGTTACGGCGGCGATCAGGATCGCTCCGGAGCAGGGGGTGCTAAAAATATCCGGGTAAAGACAGGCCGCCCCACATTGATGAACCTTTGCGCATACAATATAAGGACCATGAGAACTGAATCCGACTTACTAGCTTTACTAGAGGAACTCTCTTCCATTAAATGGGATGTAGTAGGACTCTGCGAAGTTAGAAGACTAGGTGAAGAGCAGAAGTTATTAAATGAGGGACACGTGCTCTATTGGAGAGGAAAACCTCTGGGTAGCAAACAGGAATTAGGGGTAGGATTCTTAATACACAAACGCTTAGAAAAGAACATTGTAGAATTCTATAGTGTCAGCGAAAGAGTGGCTTCTGTAACAATAAAACTAAACACTAGGTACAACTTAAAAATTATTCAAGTCTATGCTCCAACCTGCAGCCACAGTGATGAAGAAATAGAGAGCTTCTATGAAGATGTTCACTTAGCCAGCGAGAGAACAAAATCCCATTTCACAATAATTATGGGGGATTTTAATGCCAAAATAGGTAAAAAGACAGAGGGCGAAACCGCAGTAGGGAACCATGGAATAGGCACTAGGAACGAGAGGGGACAAATGCTAGTCGAATTTGCGGAGGCTCGATCACTCAGTATCATGAATACATTCTTCGAAAAAAGACTAGAACGGAAGTGGACATGGAAGTCGCCTTCTGACGTCAAAAACGAAATTGACTTCATAATTTCAAATAAGCGCGATATAATAAAAAATGTAGAGGTTATAAATAAAGTAAATGTAGGCAGCGACCATAGAATGGTGAGAGGCGAAATTAAAATACATCTCAGAAGGGAAAGGAACAAACTAATGAGTAAACCACAGCCAAACTTGGCTAACTTGAGGATCAGAGCAACAGAATTTAGCCTAAACATCCAAAACAGATATTCACTCCTCCGCGACGAAGATCTCAACATCGACCAAATCAATAAACAGTTCAATGACATAATAAAAGAAGCTGCACTTGAAGTAGGCGGAAAGAACGACAATCGAAGCTCCAGCAAGCTCTCGGTAGAAACTAAACAGCTTATGCAAAAACGTAGAGACATGAAAGTATCGTCAAATAGGGACAAGATAGAATTGGTTGAACTAACAAAGACCATAAATAAAAAGAAGAGGGAAGACGTACGGAAATTCAATACTCAAATAATAAATGAAGCAGTGATTTCAGGTACCAGCATGAAAGCAGCTAAAAGAAGACTAGGAATAGGGAGAAATCAAATGTATGCAATTAAGAAACCAGACGGAGAAGTAACACATAACAAGAATGAAATCATCAAAGTAGTGGAAGACTTTTACAGGGATCTATACAACTCAAACGAACAGCCACAAATAGAAGCAAACGCGGTAACTAGCGACGTACCTAATATCACAAAAGAAGAAATAAAAAGAGCACTTAAAGGCATGAAGAGAGGGAAAACACCAGGCGAAGACGGAATTAGTATAGACCTCATATTAGATGCAGGAGACATCGCAACAGTGAAACTAGCCAATCTTTTTAACAAATGCCTTCTCAGCGGAAAAACTCCGAAAGCCTGGAAAAATGCAACAATTATCTTGTTACACAAAAAAGGCGATAAAAAGGATTTAAAAAATTACCGACCCATAAGCCTCCTTTCGGTTACTTACAAACTGTTCACGAAAGTCATTACAGCTCGCATCTCTGACAGTCTGGATTCCAGCCAGCCTAGAGAACAGGCAGGCTTCCGCAGCGGATTCTCAACAACAGATCACATCCACACGCTCACCCAAATAAGAGAAAAAGTAAACGAATATAGGAAACCCCTGTGTATGGCATTCATCGATTATGAAAAGGCATTTGACTCTGTACAAATACCAGCAGTATTAGGTGCTATTCAACAACAGGGAGTTGAGGAGGTATATTGTAATATATTGGAAGATATATACAAAGATGGGACAGCAACCATCAAACTCCACACAGAAACCGATAAAATACCAATTAAAAAAGGCGTTAGACAGGGCGACACCATCTCACCAAAGCTGTTTACAGCCTGCCTCGAGGAAATATTCAAGAAACTAGAATGGGAAGGGAAGGGTATCAAAATAGGAGACGAACACCTAAACAACCTAAGATTTGCAGACGACATTGTTCTCCTTAGTGAATCAGCTGATGAACTGCAGCAATTAATAAACGATCTGAATAGAGAAAGCCTAAAAGTCGGACTTAAGATGAACAAGAAAAAGACTAAGGTTATGTTCAACAGCAGAGTCCCACTCAAACAAATACATGTACAAGGCGAAGCACTAGAGGTAGTAGACAGGTATATATACCTAGGACAACTCGTGCAGACAGGCACATCAAGTGAACAGGAAATAAAGCGACGAATCAGTCTAGGTTGGAGTGCCTTCGGCAGGCACAGTAGCACACTAAGAGGTTCCTTGCCATTGTGCTTAAAAAGAAAAGTCTTTAATCAATGCGTCCTCCCAGTTATGACCTATGGGTCAGAAACATGGACTACAACCAGGTTACTGGAGAGGAAACTAATAAGCGCCCAGAGAGGGATGGAAAGATCGATGATGGGAATTAGCCTGAGAGATCGGAAAAGGGCGACGTGGATCAGAGAACAGACGAAGGTAGAAGATATACTCAAGAGCATTAAAAAGAAGAAATGGCAATGGGCAGGGCATGTATGTCGGAGACAAGACGACAGATGGACAAAGAAAGTAACAGACTGGACTATAAATAACTTAAGGAGGCCAAGAGCCAGACCAATGACACGATGGCGCGACGAAATAGCGAAATTTGGGGGCCAAGACTGGAAACAAACATCGCAAGACAGGGAAACCTGGAAAAGAATGGGAGAGGCCTACGTCCTGCAGTGGATTGACCCAGGCTGATGATGATGATGGTATATATATATAAATAAATAAATATATATATATATATATATATATATATATATATATATATATATATATATATATATATATATATATGTGTGTGTGTGTGTGTGTGTGTGTGTGTGTGTGTGTATACACACACACACACACGCACACACACACACACACAAACATATATATATATATATATATATATATATATATATATATATATATATATATATATATATACATACATATATATATATATATATATATATATATATATATATGTATATATATATATATATATATATATATATATATATATATATATATATATATATATATATATATATATGTGTGTGTGTGTGTGTGTGTGTGTGTGTGTGTGTAAATCTGACAAGGATACCATACTAATATAAAGATAAAATTAACATTTAGTAAATCGACAATAACTGACATCGTATGTATTTTCTGAATGAACGCATATCAATTTTCTTCATAGCATTGTTGTCGGCATGAGGTGCATACGGTGATAACAACATACAAAGTTGGTTAACCGGATAAATTTCCCCTTTTTACCTCGCATAATGGCCGTTAATCACTTTAATGTTACTTTGCATACATTACACCTCGGTTACAGCCTCATCTCTTTCTTGTTTGTTCGTTTGTAACAAAGATTTTATTGGTGTTCGTCTGTCATGCAAACACACGAGGTCGAACGTGCTAAACACATACATAACCCCACATACACACATAGACGCATACGCACACGCCCTCCTACAGACACACGCAAACACACCCACACACATAAATGCACATCATTATTAACGAAGTTCTTTCTCCATGTCGGGGTGTTGTTCAACATAGCGTACACATTCCAAACGTGTTTTTTTGTTCTGTCTCTTTTTCTTTATTGTTTCGTCTCTTTCTCTTTATTCTTCTTTCTCTAGCTCTCCTGCTCTTCATAATCTCCATTTTCACTATCATTGAAAAGCTAGTGATGATTCTGATAATAATGTCAATATTGATAATGATAATAATGGAAATATAAATAGTATTAATGATGATAATGATAATAATGGAAATATAAATAGTATTAATGATGATGATGATTACATTAATGTTAATAATGATAATGATAATGATAATAGTAATAGTAATAATTATAACAATAGAAATATAATGATAATAATTATAATGATGATAATAATAATAGTGATTATAATAATGATGATAAAAGTTATGATAATGATAATAATAATGATAATATCAACTATAAGAGTAATGATAATGGTGATGATAAAATAAATACTATTAACAGGAACAATGATAATAATAAAATTATAATGATGATAATAGAAATAATGATACGAATAAAAATATTTATCATTCTTTTTCTCATTATTATTATTAACATTAATGATAATAATAATAATTATTATTATCATTATAATAGTAATAATAATGATAATAATAATGATAATAATGATAATGATAATAATAATAATCATAGTAATAATACTAATAATAATAATAATAATAATAATAACAATAATAATAATAATAATAATAATATCAATAATAATGACAATGATGATAATAATAATAATGATAATAATGATGATAATAACAATAATAATAGTAATGATACTGATAAAAATAATGACTATAATGATAATAATAATTATCACCATGATAAGATAGAAATAAAAGCTATGATGATAATGGTAATAATAACAATAATATCATC
>NC_091549.1:52986701-52989201 GCF_042767895.1 Penaeus vannamei
ACTTTTCTTTTTTTTTATTAGTTAAAGAAAACGAGAGAATGTATGATGGATAGATTAAGTAAATTATTCAAAACTGCATCTCTCGTTCTGATTCTCACTGTCCTCTCCCTTTCTGTCTCTATCTTTCTCTCTCTCTTTGTCTCTCTCGTCCTCCTCCCTCCCTACCTATGTCTATTCATCTCTCTTTCTTTACCTTCCCTCCTTTTCACCCTTACCCCAGCCTTGCAAATTTCTTCCATGACCATTGTCAACATCTATTGCGTCTTGACAATCTTCCCCGTCTCTTTGTGCTTCTTAACTACGCTTTCCTCTTCCGCTTTTCATTATCTCTTTTATTCTTCCTTCTCTCGTGTTCTTTATTCTATTCTTTTCGTCTTACGGGGGACACATGGACGCATTCGTTTCCGTTGGAACTGCTGCGCTCACATTCCTTGTCCTGGTTGAGTTCAGTTCCTGGAGACACTGCATAAGTATGGTGTCTTTAAGCATGAGGAGTAAAAGGATATAAACTTGTGTTCTTTAGAGCAAGCACTGCAGTTTTTGGCTCATAACCAGGACTCTACAACCGCAGAACGTCACTTCAACCAGATATAACCATCAAGATCTACAACCAACCACAGTATCACTATAACCACAAGCACAAATGTTTTTTTTTAGCCTTTTCGCAATCTTCATTTTCTGGTGTTCTGGTTTTTCCAAAAGTCTGAATGCAGGCCAGACACACAGGAAAAAAACTTTCCTACTAAAACTACTGTAATTGTTAGTCTTTTCCTCACAATCAGCTCTTGATAATCTTAAACTCCAAGCATTTATAATTCCTTAATTTTTATTACTTTATATGGCTTCGATGCATATAGAAAAGAATGGATCTGTCAACCATAGCCTTACAATTAACTACTTACCTTATCATTATCACTACAGCTAATTATCAATCTCATATCACAATCAAATGTTCACTTCTATCTTTTTGTATAATGATATTCAGCTCCGATGCATAAAGCCAAGAGGTTACACGATAGAAAGATACTCAGAATAGACAATTTCTACCCGGACTTACGCCCCGTAACCACAACCCCCCCCAACCCCACAACCACCCGTCATCGTCACCCACAACCCCTCAACCCCACAACCACCCGTCATCCTCACCCACAGCCCCCCAACCCCACAACCACCCGTCATTGTCACCCACAACCCCACAACCACCCGTCATTGTCACCCACAACCCCACAACCACCCGTCATTGTCACCCACAACCCCACAACCACCCGTCATTGTCACCCACAACCACCCGTCATTGTCACCCACAACCCCACAACCACCCGTCACTGTCACCCACAACCCCCCAACCACCCGTCATTGTCACCCACAACCCCACAACCACCCGTCATTGTCACCCACAACCCCACAACCACCCGTCATTGTCACCCACAACCGCACAACCAACAACCCCGAGTCCGTATTAGGTGCCCCGGCCATGTTAATTTCCAGGTGTTGCACGGTCCTCCTGCTCGCATCAACATGGCCGGCGTCGAGGCACACACGGGGCCGAGTCCTCACGACTTTCGGGTCCGGAAAGACTGCAAAGTAAGTCGAGACTCTCCAGCCAAGCCAAGTCATTTACAGTCCTGGAGCCTCTTGTCTTTTATCATAAGTTGTTTTAATATGAGCTGCTTGATTTTGCAGGAATGGAGGGGTCGAATTTTTTTTTTTTTTTTTTTTTTGGTATTTCTTTGGGTGATGTTTATCTGTTTATTGTGTACGTGTCTTCCCTAAAACTCTCCCTCCTCCCCCTCACCCTTGTCCTTCCTTCAACCCCCCTGCCTTCCTCCCAACCACCCCTCCCTTCCCCTTGTCCCTCCCTCAACCTCCCCCCCTACCTTCCTCCCAACCCCCGCCTCCCTCCCTCCTCACCATCCCCCATCATTCCCCTCCCTCAACCCCCCCTACCTTCCTCCCAACCCCCGCCTCCCTCCCCTCCTCACCATCCCCCATCATTCCCCTCCCTCAACCCCCCTACCTTCCTCCCAACCCCCGCCTCCCCTCCCCTCCTCACCACCATCCCCCATCATTCCCCTCCCTCACCCCCCCCCTTGCCTCCTCCTCCCAACCCCCGCCTCCCTCCCTCCTCACCATCCCCCCATCATGTCCCTCCCTCAACCTCCCCCTACCTTCCTCCCAACCCCCGCCTCCCTCCCTCCTCACCACCATCCCCCATCATTCCTCTCCCTCACCCCCTACCTTCCTCCCAACCCCCGCCTCCCTCCCCTCCTCACCATCCCCCATCATTCCCCTCCCTCCCCACCCAAGCCATTTACAGTACTGGAGCCTCTCGTCTTTTATCATAAATTGTTTTAATATGAGCTGCTTGGTTTTGCAGGAATGGAGGGGTCGATATATATATATATATATATATATATATATATATATATATATATATATATATATATATATATATATATTTTTTTTTTTTTTTTTTTTTTGGGTGATGTTTATGTGTTTA
>NC_091549.1:52994201-52999201 GCF_042767895.1 Penaeus vannamei
ATCACATCGTATCATCACTATCGCAATAACACTAAAATCATCATCATATTTCCAGATAAAACCTTCCATCTTCTTTTTCTCTCGTTCGTCTCTTCTCATCTCTTCATCTCTCTTCCTTTCATTTCGGAATCACTATCTCATGACTCAGCCTCCGTTTTCTGTTGGCCTCGATCCTTATTTTACCACTAATTAAGAAAACGTTTTCAGCAGAATTTCTCGGCGAGGTTTCAGCGTCGGCAGCAATAACGTTGGCCGGAGAAGAAAAACGTTTTTTGGACACTCGCTTGAAAACGTTTTTGGACACTCGCTGGAAAACTTTTTTTTTTTTTTTTTTTTTTTTTTGAGAAATAATACTCTGAAGTTAACGTTTTCAACGGACTTTGACTGAAGGATTTCCGTTGTTTGGTTTTCCTTCGAATTCAAGTTGCGGAAACTTAAAAATCTGACAAAGTGCCAGCAACCCGACAGCTCATGATGGAGGTGACATCTTAACTGCGGCAGAAGTCAATATCAGTATTCTGACATCAGCAGCAATATGCTTTTGAAAATAGGATTTTAATCATGTAATAATTCATTTGCTGGTCATTTATTATGTGTGTGTGTGTGTGTGTGTGTGTGTATGTGTGCGTGTGTGTTATATATATATATGTGTATATATACATATATACATATATATATATATATATATATATATATATATATATATATATATATATATATATATATATATATATATATATATATATATATATATATATATATATATATACATATACACACACACACACACATCACACCCCCCAAAGCACTTCCCTCCCACACCGCCGCGAAGGCCCAGAATCCCTCGCCGCCCCGCCCGAGGTGCGTGCGTCGCTGGGGTCGCTCCCCCCACCCCCCCGGCCGCCCTCACCGCCCTCACCGCCCAAGACGCGACCGAGACCTCGCTAAGACGTCGCGGTGACTGACTGTCGCCTCTGATGCCGCCGCGATGCCCCGCCAGGCCCTCGCTCTCGGCTCGGTCGCGGCAGTTGCTGTTTTTTATTTATTTTTATTTTTTTATTTATTTATTTTGTTGTTGTCGTTGTTGTTGTTAAGCGAAAATAAAATTGATTGGTAGATCATGAAAAGAAATTGCATAGCTGAACTGATGAGATATATATATATATATATATATATATATATATATATATATATATATATATATAATATATATATATATATATATATATATATATATATATATATATATATATATATATATATATATATGTGTGTGTGTGTGTGTGTGTGTGTGTGTGTGTGTGTGTGTGTGTGTGTGTGTGTGTGTGTGTGTGTGCGCGCGCGTGTGTGTGTGTGTGTGTGTGTGTGTGTGTGTGTGTGTGTGTGGGTATGTGTGTGTGTGTGTGTGTGTGTGTGTGTGTGTGTGTGTGTATACACATGTATGTATAAATGCATATATATATATATATATATATATATATATATATATATATATATATATATATATAGATAGATAGATAGATAGATAGATAGATAGATAGATAGATAGATAGATAGACAGATAGATAGATATCAAGCAATATATCTACAAAGATACCACAGGGACGTATCAACACATCTACATAGGTTACATGTCCTTCACCTCATCAATCCATCCATCCTTTATGCCCTCCCCCTCCCTCCCTCCTACGTCTCCCATCCTTGCCCTCCTACCCCCCTCTCCTTCCACCCCAACCCCCTCCCTCCCCCCTCTTCCTCAGCCCTCCCTCCCGGCCTCCCTCCCTCCTACCCTTCCTACCCCTCCTACCCTCCCTCTCTTCCTGCCTGCCTCCCTCCCTCCCTCCCTCTCCTACCCTCCCTCCCTCCTACCCCTCCCTCCCCCTCTTTCTACCTCCCTCCCTCCTACCGTCCCTCCCCCTCTTCCTCCCTCCATCCCTCCTCCCCTCCCTCCCTCTCTTCCTCCCTCCCTCTATCCTGCCTCCCTCCCTCCCTCCCTCCTACCTTCCCCCTCTTCCTGCCTCCCTCCCTTCCGCCCTCCTACCCTCCCTCCCGCCCTCCCTCTCTTCCTGCCTCCCTCATTACCTCTCAGCGCCGTCAGGGAGGATCTGTCAGGGCAGCTTTATGTCCCCAACCCTCCTCCTTTGAGCCCTCCGCATCCGTCTCCTGGAGATGGTGTCGTAGTGTCTTCAGTACCCCCCACCCCCACCCCCCCTACTCCTCCTTCTCCCTCTCTCCCCCTCCTCCCTTTCTACCCCCCCACTCCCCTACTCCTCCTTCTCCCTCCCTCCCCCTCCTCCTTTTCTACCCCCCAACCCCCCTACTCCTCCTTCTCCCTCTCTCCCCCCTCCTCCTTTTCTACCCCCACACCCCTACTCCTCCTTCTCCCTCTCTTCCCCTCCTCCTTTTCTACCCCCCACCTCCCTACTCCTCCTTCTCCCTCCCTCCCCTCCTTCCCTTCTACCCCCCCCCACACCCCTACTCCTCCTTCTCCCTCTCTCCCCCTCCTCCCTTTCCGCCCCCCCACCTCCCTACTCCTCCTTCTCCCTCCCTCCCCCTCCTCCCTTTCTACCCCCCCCCACCCCCTACTCCTCCTTCTCCCTCCCACCCCCTCCTCCCTTTCTACCCCCCACACCAACTACTCCTCCTTCTCCCTCTCTCCCCCTCCTCCCTTTCTGCCCCCCCCACCCCCATGCTCCTCCTTCTCCCTCTCTCCCCCTCCTCCCTTTCTACCCCCCATCCCCTTACTCCTCCTTCTCCCTCCCTCCCCCTCCTCCCTTTCTGCCCCCCACACCCCTACTCCTCCTTCTCCCTCTCTCCCCTCCTCCCTTTCTACCCACCCCCACCTCCCTACTCCTCCTTCTCCCTCCCTCCCCCTCCTCCCTTTCTACCCACCCCCCACCTCCCTACTCCTCCCTTCTCCCTCTCTCCCCCCTCCTCCCTTTCTGCCCCCCTACCCCCCCTACTCCTCCTTCTCCCCTCTCTCCCCCTCCTCCCTTTCCGCCCCCACCCCCCTACTCCCTCCATCCCCCTCCTCCCTTTTCTACCCACCCCCACCCCCATACTCCTCCTTCTCCCTCCCTCCCCCTCCTCCCTTTCTACCCCCACCCCCCACTTCACAACTCCTCCTTCTCCCTCCCTCCCCCTCCTCCCTTTCTGCCTCCCTCCACCCCCCTACTCCTCCTTCTCCCTCCCTCCCCTTCCTCCCTTTCTACCCCCACCCCCCACCCCCTACTCCTCCTTCTCCCTCCTCCCTTTCTACCCCCTCACCCCCTACTCTTCCTTCTCCCTCTCTCCCTCCCCCTCCTCCCTTTCTGCCCCCCCAACCTCCCTACTCCTCCTTCTCCCTCCTCCCTTTCTACCCCCCACCCCCTACTCCTCCTTCTCCCTCCCTCCCCCTCCTCCCTTTCTACCCCCCACCCCCCTACTCCTCCTTCTCCCTCCCTCCCCCTCCTTCCCTTCTACCCCCCCCCCACACCCCTACTCCCTCCTTCTCCCTCTCTCCCCCTCCTCCCTTTCTACCCCCCCACTCCCCTACTCCCTCCTTCTCCCTCCCTCCCCCTCCTCCCTTTCTACCCACCCCTCACACCAACTACTCCTCCTTCCTCCCTCTCTCCCCCTCCTCCTTTTCTACCCCCACACCAACTACTCCTCCTTCTCCCTCCCTCCCCCTCCTCCCTTTTCTACTCCCCCCACCTCCCAACTCTTCCTTCTCCCTCCCTCCCCCTCCTCCCTTTCTACCCCCCACCCCCCACCTCCCAACTCCTCCCTTCTCCCTCCTCCCCTTTCTACCCCCCACCCCCCTACTCCTCCTTCTCCCTCCCACCCCTCCTCCTCCTTCTCCCTCCCTCCCCTTCCTCCCTTTCTACCCCCACCCTCCACCCCCTACTCCTCCTTCTCCCTCCCTCCCCCCCCCTCCTCCCTTTCCGCCCCCCCCCACCTCCCACCCCCCTACTCCTCCTTCTCCCTCCCTCCCCCTCCTCCCTTTCCTCCCCCCCCCCCCCCACCCCTACCCCCCACGGCTATTTTCCCACAGTCGGAAATACCTTGAGACGAGCCACCGCGAAAATACTAATTAGCTGACATTCTTTTTTTCTTTTCTTTTCTTTTCTTTTCTTTTCTTTTCTTTTCTTTTCTTTTCGGAGCTGATATCCGTGGTGAGGATTTTTTTATTTCTGGCTTTTTTCCTCTCTTAAATATTGTCTCGTGTCTTTTTTGTATGTTTGTCTGTCTGTATGTCTGTCTCTCACTATCTATCTGTCTGTCTTACTGAAAGTCTTTCTGTCTGTTTATGTATGTATGTATCTATCTATATGTCTACCTATCTATATCTATATATTATTCTTCATAGTCTTTGTCTGTCTGTCTGTTTGTCTGTCTCTCTGCCCCCCCACCTCTCTCTCTCTCTCATTCTCTTCTCTCTCTCTCTCTCTCTCTCTCTCTCTCTCTCTCTCTCTCTCTCTCTCTCTCTCTCTCTCTCTCCTCTCTCTCTCTCTCTCTCTCTCTCTCTCTCTCTCTTGTTCTCACTTTTAATTAACTTTAGCTTTAATACGCGCTGCCTCTTCCTGTGCGAAAGAAAAGAGAAAAGAAAAAAAAGAGATACATTGTTTTCAGTAATTTTGTAAATTGCAGCCTACGACGTTGAAGATAAAAGTTATAAAAATAATAGTAGTTTGAAAGTGACTAACGATGATAAAATTATGATAATGTGTGCAGTGATATGAAAGTCATGGCTGCAAGGATTGTAATGATAATGAAAGGATTCGGATAAAATCATGAGAGTATTAATGATAATGTCTTGATAACAATGATAAGAAATAACTCGTAATGATATCTTATGAATGTATGCTTCAAAGAAATAATTGTGTGTATAATTACAGCAATAGCAATGGTAATGATAACGATAGCAAGCATTATCAACATTGAAAATAATAGCAATACAAGTAATGTTAATAATGAAAGTACTGATAATGATAATGATAATACAATTACTAACAATATCA
>NC_091549.1:53004201-53006701 GCF_042767895.1 Penaeus vannamei
TATTTGCTTTTTTGTTTGTCTGTCTGATTTGTATTTTACTTATTTGTCTGTTTATCAATTTTATTTGTTATTTATTAGTTTCTTATTTCTTTATTTATCAGATGTTTTATCTGTTTATGTTTCTTCATTTATTTATCTATATTTGTTTATCATTCATTCATTTATTCACAATTAATGAGACCGCTTTTGTTTCTTTAATAATTTTTGGATTATTAATGGTGGTTTTATTCTAATTATTATTATTTCTTTTATGGTAATCATGTTGATAAAAATAATTATAATAACAACAGCAGTAGTGAGAAAGATAATCATTATCATTATAAATATCATTATTAACAATATTATTTGATTTACCTTTATCATTATCATTATTAACAATATCATATGATTTACCTTTATCATTATCATTGCAAATATCATTGGTATCAATATCATAAGATTTAACTTTATCATTATCATTGTAAATACCATTACTATCAATATAATAAGATTAAACTTTATCATTATCGTTGTAAATATCATTCCTATCAATATTGTAAGATTTACCATCATCATTATCATTGTAAATGCCATTACAATCAATATTGTAAAATATAACTTTATCATTATCATTGTAAATACCATTACTATCAATATTATAAAATCTAACTTTATCATTATCATTGTAAATACCATTACTATCAATATTATAAAATCTAACTTTATCATTATCATTGTAAATACCATTACTATCAATATTATAAAATCTACCTTTTAACATTATCATTGTAGATGTCATTACTATCAATATTTTAAGATTTACCATCATCATTATCATTGTAAATACCATTACTATCAATATTATAAAATCTAACTTTATCATTATCATTGTAAATACCATTACTATCAATATTATAAAATCTAACTTTATCATTATCATTGTAAATACCATTACTATCAATATTATAAAATCTAACTTTATCATTATCATTGTAAATACCATTACTATCAATATTATAAAATCTAACTTTATCATTATCATTGTAAATACCATTACTATCAATATTATAAAATCTACCTTTTAACATTATCATTGTAGATGTCATTACTATCAATATTATAAAATCTACCTTTTAACATTATCATTGTAAATATCATTACTATCAATATTGTAAGATTTATCATCATCATTATCATTATTTCTCTTCGTATCAGTATTATTCATTCTCCCTTTGTCTTTTTATTTAAAGCAATAACCCTTTCAACCAGTGAGGCAAGATTTCCGTTGCAGAGTTTCAGTCGAGTTCCTGCAACAGTGCAAGCTTGGCGTCGGACACCCCGAGAGCGAACGAAGGGAGGAAATAGGAGAGAGAGGAATAATGTTCTCTCCGTTTCTCGATATCCTGGTTGTTTCTTTCTCTCTTTTCTGTTTTTTTTTTTTTTTTTTTTTTTTTTTTTTAGTTCGTTTGTTTCAAGCTCTTTCTTTCTCTTTCTCTTTCTTTCTCTTTCTCTTTCTCTCTCTCTCTCTATTTCTCTCTCTCTCTCTCTCTCTCTCTCTCTCTCTCTCTTTTTCTCTTTCTCTCTCTCTCTCTCTCTCTCTCTCTCTCTCTCTCCTTCTTTGTTTCTTTTTCTTACGTTCCCTCTAACCTCCTCATCCTCCCTCTCTCCCTCTCCTCTTCCTTCCTCTACAGACCCACATTCCTCTCCCTCTCGCTCTCTCCTCCCTTCTCTTCCTCGTCCTCCTCGTCCTCCCTCCCTTCCCTTCCCCTTCTTCTCCTCCTCCTCCTCCTCCCTCTCTTTGTGTCTCCTCTTTCCCTTCTCCTCCTCCCTCCTCCTCCTCCTCTTCCCCATCCTCCCCTCCCCCCTATCCTCCCTCCTCCTCCCTCCCCTCCCCTCCTCCCCATCCTCCCCTCCCCCATCCTCCCCTTCCCCATCCTCCCCCATCCCCCTCGTCCTCCTCCTCCCTCCCTCTCTCTCTCTCTCTCTGTCTCCCTTTCTCCCATATATCCCTGCAGTCAGAACGTGGACCTTGTAACTGATCGTTTTGTGTCGGTCGGTGTTGTGTTCGGACATCTGGCACAGCGTCGCGGAGGGAGACGAATGGGTACCTGGCTGGCGGTGGCTTGGTGTGTCTTTATATATATATATATATATATATATATATATATATATATATATATATATATATATATATATATATATATGTATATATATATATATATATATATATATATATATATATATATATATATATATATATATATATATATTTGTATTATATACATCACGAACACACACATATACACACACACACATATACATATATATATATATATATATATATATATATATATATATATATATATATATGTATATATATGTATATATATATATATATATATATATATATATATATATATATATATATATATATATATATATGTATATGTGTGTGTGTGTGTGTGTGTGTGTGTACATATACATATATATACACATATATATATATATATATATATATATA
>NC_091549.1:53016701-53019201 GCF_042767895.1 Penaeus vannamei
CTCTCTCTCTCTCTCTCTCTCTCTCTCTCTCTCTCTCTCTCTCTCTCTCTCTCTCTCTCTCTCTCTCTCTCTCTCTCTCTCTCTCTCTCTTTCTCTGTTTGCTTGTCTGTTTAAGATTGGTTTTATCAGTTTTATATCATGCTTATTAATATAACTGTGGTGAAGATGATGATTATTATCATTATCACTATCGTTATTCGTGATAAAAGTAACGATAATATTGATGAAAAGAACAGTATTGATAATAACAATAATAATAACAATAATAATAAAACTAATATTGATAATGGAATAAATAAAAAAATCATAGATTTGTAATATGATGCTCACATAGCCCTCATTCTTTTAAAATCTATATTGTCAATAAACACCTCACTTTACACCAGCATGAACTTAACGTCAAGTCCGCAGTCAGGTGTAATATAATTCCAGGCATATCATTTTTCGTTGATATCAAAGAAGATAAACTTTTAGGTCTTCATCCAATTGGAATATGAGTTTTAGCGTAAAACGTGAAAGTAACATAGAGAATATCAGTGTAGAATCGTCATATTATATTCCCTATCTGGTTTTATCATTATCATTGTCTTAATCATCGCACTTTCTTATTATCATTATGATTACCGTCATAGTTCTTAATTCTATTATTGTCATTATCATTCTTATTATCATTGACATTATTATTATTATTGTCATTATTATTATTATCATTATTATTATTATCATTATCATTATTATTGTCATTATCATTATTATTATTATTATTATTATCATTATTATTATTATCATTATCATTATCATTGTCATTATTATTATCATTATCCCTATGATTATTTTTCCTTATAAAAATCATTATACGAATCAGAAAGACAGCAAGAGAGAATGATAACAAAATCCGCTTACGTAAAAGTAGATGTCTTGGAAATACTGACTGGAGGCGAAATAGATGATTTGGTAATTAGAGAAAATGGATAATGACCTTTTGATGACTTTATTTTCGAGAAGTTACGGAATTGTACGATTTTGTTTTTCTTTCTTTCTTCTTGTTTTTCCTTTACCAGTGAAAATCTATTATCTATAATCGTTATTTTGTTATTTATTGTAGCACAAGTATCAGTTATTTATCCTTATGATTTTTTATTTTTTATTTATTATTATTATTATTATTATTTTACAAGTCGTATTATTCCAGTATTAACTTCTATTTGTTTATTTTAACCTTTTCTATTTCCTCTATTACTATTTTTTCGCCGTTTCTTTTACACCCTTTTCTTATTTCCCTCCTTTCTATGCCTCCTTCCTCGCTCTGTCTCTCTCCTTTCACTTTTATCTTCCTTTTCTCATTCACTTCCTCCCCTTTCCTGCTTCTCTCTCTTCTCTTTCTCTTCCCTCATTCCTATCCCATCTCCCTCCTCCTCCTCCTACTTCTTTTCTTCCTCCTCGTCTTCGGCATCCTCCCTCCCTCCTCTTTCCCCCTCCCTCCTCCTCTCCCCTCCCTCCTCCTCCTCCTTCCCCCTCCCTCCTCCTCCTCCCCTTCCCTCTTCCTTCCCCCTCCCTCTCTCCCTCTTTCCTCTCATCTTTCTCCCTCCTACCCCCTCCCTCCTCTTTCCCCCTCGCCCCTCTTTCCTCCTCCTTCTCTCTTCCATCCCCCTCCCTCCCCTCTCCCCTCCCTCCACTCTCTCCTCTTTCCCCCTGTCTCCTCCCCCCTCCCTCCTCCTTCCCCCTCCCTCCTCCCTCCTCCTTCCCCCTCCCCCTCCCTCCTCTCTCCTCCTCTATCCCCTCCCTCCTCCCTCCTCCCTCCCCTCCCTCCCCTCCCTCCTCCTTCCCTGGTCCCAAAGATGGCTGGAAACACCTCCCTCCCATTATCTTGTTAGTGTATTGTCATTCGAGACCATTAGGTTTCGTTAATGGTTTTATACTTGTGTTCATCTGTGAACTTGCTCTCTCTCTTTCTTTCTCTCTGTCTCTGTCTCTCTATCTCTCTCTGCCTATCTGTTTTAGTCTCTCTCACACTCTCCTTCTCTGTTTCTCTCTCTCTCCCTATCTCTCTCTCTCTCTCTCTCTCTCTCTCTCTCTCTCTTTCTTTCTCTATCTCTCTATCTCTCTCTCTCTCGTTCGCTCTCTCTCTCTCTCTCTCTGCCTATCTGCTTCTCTCTCTCTCTCTCTCTCTCTCTCTCTCTCTCTCTCTCTCTCTGCCTATCTGTTTCTCTCTCTCTCTCTCTCTCTCTCTCTCTCTCTCTCTCTCTCTCTCTCTCTCTCTCGTTCGCTCTCTCTCTCTCTCTCTCTGCCTATCTGTTCTCTCTCTCTCTCTCTCTCTCTCTCTCTCTCTGTCTCTCTCTTTCTCTCTCTCTCTCTCTCTCTCTCTCTCTCTCTCTCTCTCTCTCTCTCTATCTCTCCCCCCACTGCATCATTCTGAGGCCTAGAATACATGTACCTCCATGAACATGCTGCGGTTGTTCAGCGTACAAGTTATATAATGAGATGATCTATCTTCCTATCT
>NC_091549.1:53044201-53049201 GCF_042767895.1 Penaeus vannamei
ACATTGATCCTCAAGCAAACTGTCGTGATAAAATGTTTTAGAAAATTATTTAAAAAAAGAAGAAAAAAAAATATTGTTTTGTAAATGAAAATAAGAGCAGTTGTTTTATTAACTGTTTCAATAAAAATCTATTACTGGCACTATAATCATCAGAAACTTACGATGAAGAAAGATACAAGAAGAAAGGAAGAAGGAAGATAACCATGATAACTAAAGAAATGACATTAACTCAACAACAACAACAACAAAATGATAATAATTATAATATTGATAAAAATAAATCTAAAAAATATACATTGTTTCTCACCTCTTTCCTGATCCCATAATGGAGTTGAAGTTAAGAAAAAATAGATAAATAAATAAATGAATAAAAGCAAATAGATAAAGAGGAAAATAGTGCGAAGTGAAAAATTTAGAAAAAGGAGTTAGAAAAAAAAGTGAAAGAAGGAATGAAATAACAAGAGAGATAAAGAAAAAACAAGAGGAAGGAACCATAACAGAGAGAAGCAGATAAAAAGAAATGAAGAAGTGGAAGAAGGGAAAGGAGATAAAAAAGAGAAATACAGAGTAAGAAAATAAGAAGAAGCTGAAGAGGAAAGCAATGAGGATGTGAATAAGGACGAGAGAAACAGAATGTGATAAGAAGAGGAAGAAGAAGAAAGGGGGGAATTAAAGGAAAGAGAAACAGAGAGAGAGAAAGAGAGGAAGAAGAGAGGGGAAATTAAAGATAGAGAAAGAGAGGAAGAGAGTAAAAAGAGGAAGACGAGAGAGGGAAAGAAAGAGTGGAAGAAGAGGCAGAAGAAGAGAGGGGGAAAATAAAGGAAAGAGAAACAGAGAGAGAGAAAGAGAGAAAGAGAGGAAGAAGAGAGGGGGAAATTAAAGAAAAGAGAAACAGAGAGAGGAAGAGAGGAAGAAAAGAAAGACAAGAGAGGGAAATTATAGGAAAGAGAAATAGAGAGAGAGAAAGAGAAGAAGAGAGAGGGAAATTAAAGATAGAGATAAACAGAGAGAGAAAGAGAAGAAGAAGAGGAAGAAGAGGGAGAGACGGGGAAATTAAAAAGAAAGAGAACCAGAGAGAGAAAGAAGAAGAAGAAGAAGAGAAAGAAAAGACGGGGAAATTAAAGAAAAGAGAACCGGAGAGAGAGAGAGGGAGAGAGGAAGAAGGATGGGGGATGTTCGAAGGTATAGTATGAATTTATGCAAATGAGGTGTGATTCCTCGCTAGCGCCGACCTTAAAGACGACGGCCTGACCACGCCTGGCTGGTGTTCTCATCAGCAAGTAAATCTTTTCCGCTTTTTTGTCTATTTTTTTTTTTTTTTTTCGTTTGTCAAATTTTAATCTCTCTCTCTATATATATTTTTTCGTTTGTCTTATTTTGGGGGAAATTCGGTGTGACAGAGAGGTGGTGTGTAGTGGGGTGGCGAAACGGGCTTGGGAAATGTGGATTTTTTTTATTATTATTATTATTATTGCTTTTTTGTTTTTTGTATTTTTTTTTATTTTTTTTTTTTGGAAGGTATAAAAAATGGGGGGGGGGTGAAGAAGGAAGGGGGAGAAGGGGGGAGGGGAAAGGGGGGATGAAGGGAGGGGGAAAGGGGGAGGGGGAGGGAGGGGAATAGAGGCTGGAGGGGGAGGAGGAGAGTGATGTCTCTGGCAAGTGTAGTAATTGGGTGTAGTGGGAGATGTCTCAAAGGATAGTTTTTCTTTTTTAAATTAAGTTTGTGTGGGAGGGGAAAGGGGGGGGGGGGAGAAGTGATATAGTAATGGTATTAGTATCTTCATCTAAGTTAGATATTTTAGTCTTTATTATAGTATTTAATAGAACATTTTCTTCTCTGAATGTAACTGATACTCTTAGAATTCGCTTTCATTAAATCACAGTTTAATATCACGGGACATATAAAAATGCCAAAACTGTATCACAGATCTCCTTTCTCCATTCGTAATAACAGAACGACAGAAACAATAAAGGTAATTCTCCTCTCTCTTCTCTCTCTCTCTCTCTTCTTTCTCTCTTCTCTTCTCTCCTCCCCCCCCCTCTCTCTCTCTCTCTCCTCTCTCTCTCTCTCTCTCTCTCTCTCTCTCTCTCTCTCTCTCTCTCTCTCTCTCTCTCTCTCTCTCTCTCTCCTCTCTTTCTGTTCTCTTCGTTCTAATAGATGGAGAGAAGTAAACTAATAGTACCAGGAGTTGTTGCAATTACAGCTTTCGTAAACATAACGGTATTACGTCACTCACTGTATCCTTACCAGCCTGCGGTTTGTATAACAGAAAACCTCTTAAAATAAAAATAATGATAATAGTAAACAAGGCGCCGGTAACCCTATTCTATCTTTTAATCATAACAACAAAATAACATTAGCAATATACAAGAAACTAGTCAATAAAGAATATATATATATATATATATATATATATATATATATATATATATATATATATATATATATATATATATATATATAAAGAAAAAAAAATAATGATAAACAACAGGAAATCAAACCACCGGTATCTTAGGAACACCTTGTAATCCGAGAAGAACAATCAAAGACGCTTCTCCTTCGATTTCACGAGAGAAATGAAATAGAAATAACTTGGCGGAAGAATCTTGGAGGTATTTCGTGCGTTTCTCGTGTTCTTCTCTCCGTTGTTCTATGTACAATTCGTTCAGCGTGACGTTTTTCACCTTTCACCATCGAATCTAGAGAACTTTAGTTGAATAAAAAAAAAAATCTACTGCTGCTATACCCCACGGTATGAGAAAGAGGGAGAGAGAGAGAGAAAGAGAGAGAGAGAGAGAGAGAGAGAGAGAGAGAGAGAGAGAGAGAGAGAGAGAGAGAGAGAGAGAGAGAGAGAGAGAGAGAGAGAGAGAGAGAGAGAGAGGGAGAGAGGGAGAGAGAGAGAGAGAGAGAGAGAGATAGAGGGAGAGAAATAGAGATAGATAGAAATAGAGAGAGAGAGAGAGATAAATGGCCAACGAAACATCAAACAATTCATGATATACGCCAAGGAATACCCAAAAAAAAAAAAAAAAAGAAAAAAAAAGAAAAAAAAATGCAAGGAATCTAAAAAAAAGCGTTTTATCAACAACACAATGTCTCCAATGGAAGGTAAACGATAGGCCTACGAGGAGGATAACTCATCCAAGAAGGCGAGACCGGACCTAAACAGCCTATGGTTCTAGACACAAGGAAAGGGAGAGAGACTTCTTCACCGGACATGAATCTTGTGTCATTAGGGACGAATCTTGCCCGACAACTCATTAGGGAAATGATGAATAAAACTCAGCGTACTTGGAAAGAATTCACTTGATAGATCTCGGTACTTTCAAACCATTAAATCTTCGGAATGGTCCCTAAGGAAATTTGTTTTACTCGCTGGAGTCGCGTAAAAAAAAAAAAACAAAAAAAAAAAGTATAGGAATGAAAAAAAAAAATAAATAAATAAACAGGTATATAGTTGAATGAATTATTGCCTGTCCTTCAAGCTCGATACATTAAATGCATTTTCGTGCGCTGTCTGGCGCCGTGGTAGCGTTCTTGTCTCGCAATCTTGCTGACCTGCGTTCGATTCCCGCGCACTGCCAGTGGATGGCCACCCCGGCCACTCCTCGCACGCAGGGGGAACTTTAGCAGCACAATAAACAGACAAGCCACAATTGGACTGATGTCACAGGAGCCTGTCACGGTATACTCTAAATTCTCATTAATTATTATTATGCCTAACAGGAAATTAGGAGTAGGAGCAGCAGTTGCATAGACGTAAGTATTAATGTGGCAATAATCATTTAGCACATGTACAAAGCTTGTATAAACAATTACATTTATTCCGAGCCTAAGTTCACACACACACACACACACACACACACACACACACACACACACACACACACACACACACACACACACACACACACACACACACACACACACACACACAAACACACACACACACACACACATATATATATATATATATGTATATATATATATATATATATATATATATATATATATATATATATATATATATGTATGTATGTATGTATGTATGTATGTATATATACATCAGGCAAAACGGAAAATAGCGAATAAATAAATTCCAAACACAAATAAATAATTTCAAACATAAGTCGTACTTCGGACAGGCTGCAGCTGGTGGCGAAGGCTGAGGGAAGAGAACCAAAATCTCGGCTCTTTTTAAAACATCTTTATAAAGGAGCAAGGAAGACGGATGGAGAAAAAAATCTGATTAATATATAAAATTACTGCCGGATGAGATTGACTCACTATTCGTATATAAGCCTACTGATGTGTAAAAAAAACTTACTCATCATTTGCATATAAAATAGGTGTGAGGTTGCATCTCCTGAAATAAAATGAACCGTTGACTATTTCTTTGTTATTTAAAGATCTTTTCAGTAATTTGTCGCATTGTTCAGTCGGTCGGTTTGTATAAATTGTACGTGACATGCATAAATACAGAAATAAAAGCATATTTACCAGTCTGGAAATGCACATCTACCCGGCAAATAGATGGTTAAATGTATATCTATCAGATATATAGCCAAATATGCCTTTATTTCTGCATCTGCCTTTATGAACATTCAGTGGGTCGGGCCCGGCAAATAGATTGTTAAATGTATATCTATCAATATAGACAAATATGCCTTTATTTCTGCATCTGCATTTATGAACATTCATTGGGTCGGGCCTGGTACAATTTTAGCACACCGGCTGAGTGTCCCTGTATTTCTTCTTGTAGTGATATCTTCTGTTCCATCTTTGATATGATTTGTGCTTTGATTGGGTGCGTGCTGTCTGCTTGCGTTCCCTGTCTCTTGGCTAGAGAGGTGGGATAGGGTGGATGTCTCGTGCAACAAGTAAATGCAAGGTTGATGCCTCTCGACTCAATAGGGTTGCAGAAGTGGTTGTGCTAGTTGTAAAAGGAGGGGAAGTAGTAGCAGTTGCAGCAGTAGTTGTACTAGTTGTAAACGCAGGG
>NC_091549.1:53064201-53066701 GCF_042767895.1 Penaeus vannamei
CTCTTCTTCCCCCTTTCTCTCTCCAGCACCCCTACTCTCCTCTCTCTCTCTCTCTCTCTCTTCTTCCCCCTCTCCCTCTCTCTCTCTCCAGTACCCCCCACATACTCTCCCTCTTTCTCTCCTCTCCTTTTTCCCCCTCCCCCCTCCTTCCCTCAGCACCTCCCCCCAAACATTCTTCCTTCCTCTCCCCCCCCTCTTCCCTCTCTCTCCCTCCAGCACCCCCCCCCAAGTACTCTCCCCCCTCTCCCCCCTCCATCACCTCCTCCCCCCTCACATTCTCCTTCCTCTCCCCCCTCTCCCCCCCCTTCCATCACCTCCTCCCCCCTCACATTCTCCTTATCATGTGTGTAAGAGTGAGGTTACCTGGTGAGCCCCATGACTAGGGACAAGGCACCGACAACATAGCCCTCATGCCGGATGAGGTGAAGACAAGTGGGGGAGGAGGGGGGGGGGGTAAGGGGGGGGAAGAGGTGGAGGAAGTGGGGGGTGGGAGAAGAAAGAGGTGGGATGGCGATGAAGGGAGGAGGAGGTGGAGGAAGAGGGGTGGGGAGGGAGATGGAAGAAGTGAGGGAAGGGATAGGATGAGGGAAGGGGGAGGGATAGGGCGGGTGGGGAGGAGGAAGAAGCGGGTGTGGGGGGAGGAAGAAAGGGGGTAGGATGGCGATGTGAGGGAGGAGGAGGAGGGATGTGGTGTGGGGGAGGAGGTGAAGAGGAGAGTGGGATGGGGAGGGGAGGAAGTATGATGGGGAGGAAAAGGAGGAAGTGGTGTAGGGAGGAGGGAGGAGGAGGAGAAAGTGGTGCGGGGAGGAGGAGGAGGGAGGAGGAGGAGGAAGTGGTGTGGGGGAGGATTAAGAGGAGTGGGATGGGAGGAGGAAGGAGGAAGTAGGTGGGAGGAAGAGGAGGAGAAGGGGGTGTGGGGAGGTGAGGAGGGAGGAGGAGGAAGAAAGATGGGGGAGGAAGAGAGAGGAAGTGTGGGGGAGGGGGAGAAAAAAAGAGGTGGTGGTTGGGGAAGGGAAAGTGGAGATGGGGGAGGATCGAGAGAGGAAGAAAAGATGAGGGAAAAACCGGGAAACGAATAAGGAGATGGGGAGATAGAGACAGAGAGAAAAATGGGGAGAAAGAGGGAGAGGGGAGGATAGAGTGAGAGGGGGGAGGGATGGGGGGATGAGGGGATGATCTTGGGGGGGAGGGTGGGGGGAGGAAGGGAGACAAGGGAATATACGAAACGAGAGAGAATACACTGTGGTAAATGTCTGATTTACAAGGCGTCTCTCTCTCTCTCTCTCTTTCTTCTTTCTTTCTCTCTCTCTCTCTACTTTCTCTCTCTCTCTTCTTTCTCTCTCTCTCTCTCTCTCTTCTTTTCTCTCTCTCTCTCTCTGTCTCTCTTTCTTCTTTTCTTCTCTCTCTCTCTCTCTTCTTTCTCTCTCTCTCTCTTCTTTCTCTCTCTCTCTCTTCTTTCTCTCTCTCTCTCTTCTTTCTCTCTCTCTCTCTTCTTTCTCTCTCTCTCTCTTCTTTCTCTCTCTCTCTCTCTCTCTCTCTCTCTCTCTCTCTCTCTCTCTCTCTCTCTCTCTCTCTCTCTCTCTCTCTCTCTCTCTCTCTTTTTACTGGGGTTGTTACGGGTTGGGAATGTTTCCTTCTTATGCTTTGTCTCTCTTTCTTCTTTCGTCTTCATTATTATTCTTTCGCCTTCTTTGCCTTTTTCTTCATTCTTCCTCGTCGCTTCCTTTATGTCGTCTTTTTTTATTTTATTTTCTCTATTTCATCTTCGATATTTTCTTTGTTGCTTTTTTTTTGTCATTTTCTTCGTCTTCGTCCTTTTTTCCATTTACATTCTCTTCTCTTTCTTTTCCTTCTTTTGTTGTTATTACCTTTTTCTCTTTCTTACTGGTTCCCCTATTTTCCCCTTTCTTCGGCTTTTTTTCCTCTTCTTATTCTTCTCTATCTTCTCCAAAATTTCTTTCTTCTTGCTTTTTCGCTTTTCCTTTTTTCCTTTTGTTCTTACACATTCTTTCTTTATTTTCGCCTTATTTTTTATCTCTAATTTTATCTTCTCTTTCTACTTCCATCTTTTCTTTTTTCTTCCCCTTCCTCTTTCACGCTTACTCGTATCTTCTCTTTCTACTTTCTTCTTTTCCTTTCTTCTTCTTCCTCTTTCGCTTTCACATTTTCCTTCGCTTTGTCTACTTGATATATTCCTTCTCTTCTTATATTTCTTCTTCTTTACCTTCTGTTTCTTCTTCTTCTGCGTTTTATTCATTATCTATCCATACTTTTTCCCATTCTATTATTATTATTCGTCGTTCCCGAATTCGTCTTATTTGTATATATATATACATATATATACATATATATATATACATATATATATATATATATATATATATATATATATATATATATATATATATATGTATATATGTATATGTATATATATATATATATATATATATATACATATATATATATAGATATATATATATATACATATATATATATGTAT
>NC_091549.1:53101701-53104201 GCF_042767895.1 Penaeus vannamei
TATATATATATATATATATATATATATATATATATATACATATATATATATATATATATATATATATATATACATATATATATATATATATATATATATATATATATATATATATATATGTATATATATATATATATATATATATATATATATATATATATATATATATATATATATATATATATATATATATATATATGCACACATTTGCATATATCATTCTTTCAACCTTTCTTCCTGAACCTGCTCGTGAAACCAGCTGATGTTACTATCCCGACCGCTGGTTCTATCTCGACAAAAATTATCCCCAGAAATTATTCTCCTTTTACGACCCCCGCCTTTTTCTCCCCCCATTTTTACACGCCACATAATCCCCCTGATGAAATATGCCGAGCCGGAGTCTCCCTTAGTCTCCCTCGCGCCCTTCGGGGACTCGCCGTTCCTCAAAAGCACTGATAAAGGGCGTGATGAAATGGGTGAAACGGACACCAGTTCATGCAGGTGGATTCGCGGGGTCTGGCTGGGGCTCTCCTCGGCGGCGTCCTTGAGGTACTGGGGAGGGAGGGAGGGAAGGAGGGAGGGAGAGGGAGGGGGGTGGGAGGGAGGGAGGGAGGGAGGGAGGGAGAGAGGGAGGGAGGGAGGGAGAGGAGAGAGAAGGAGAAGGAGTGAGGGAGGGGGAAAGAGAGAGGGAGGAGAGAGAAGGAGAGGGAGTGAGGGAGATGGAGAGGGAGTGAGGGAGGGCGAAAGAGAGAGGGAGGGAGAGGGAGAGAGAGAGAGATGGATAGATAGATAGAGAGAGAGATGGACAGATAGATAGAGAGAGAGAGAGAGAGATGGACAGATAAAGAGAGAGAGAGATGGATAGATAGAGATAGAAAGAGAGAATGAGAGGGAGATAAACAAGCAGATAGATAGAAACAGAAAGTCTATTAAACAGATACAAAAAACAGACATCCACAAAGACAGCCAAAGACAGTATAGATGACACAGTGTGTGCTTACGTGTGTGTGTGTATGTGTGTGCGTGTCCGTGTGTACGTGTGTGGCCACCCTGCAGTTCGCGCACACAAGGGATCACAAGTCACCGCCCGCCTGCCCGCCCACCCGCCCGTGCAACCCAACCTCCCTCCGATGGGCGTCTTCACACATGCGAGTCGACCCTTCATTTCGTCCCGGCGGAATAATTTAAATTCTCGAGTTAATCACGGCGGCCATATAATTAAAGACTCGAACAGAACCCGGGCCTTAATGACATAATTACCTGTTCCGAACCGGGTAATAAGGTATTCGGATGAGTAATTGTTTTTCTAGTCCATCAACCAGTCGATATTTCAGAGTGTGGGAAAATGGTCTTCGGTGCGGATTTATCGGTACCAGAACACCCTGTTAAGCCCGTGTTGGTTTTGGACGGGGCCTCGTCGGACAAATTCCGCGCCCCATGATTTTGTTTTGGGGGAAATGGGGGAATGGGGGAATGGGGTGGCGAGAGAGAGAGAGAGAGAGAGGGGGGGAGAATTTGTTTTGGGGAAATGGGGAAATAGGGGAATGGGGTGGCGAGAGAGAGAGAGAAGGAGAGGGAGAGTTTGTTTTGGGGAGATGGGGGTGACGAGAGAGAAGGAGAGGGAGAGAAGCGATGGGAGAGATTGGGAAATGAGAGGGAGAGAGAGAGAGAGAGAGAAGAGGTGGGTAGAGTAGGTAAGTAGGTAGGTCGGCAGGGAGGAAGGGAGGGAAGTAAAGAGAGAAAGAGAGAGAGAGGAAGGGAGGGAGGGAAAAAGAGAGGGAGGGAGGGAGAGAGAGAGAGAGAGAGAGAGAGACAGACAGACAGACAGAGAGAGACAGAGATAGACAGAGACAGAGACAGAGAGAGAGAGAGAGAGAGAACCGGAAACATTAATCTACGTGTCCCATTCTTTTTTCTTCTCTTTTTAAGCTATTTCCTTGTCTCGTTTCTCTCCCTTTCTTTCCGTCCTTCCAACCCCGCAAAAAGATAACCACGACGTTGTCCATCAGCCTGTCTCTCTGTCTCCAAACCACGACACAAACCACGTCTCTCCCTCACAAACCACACTCACACTGCTTACCACACACTCTCCCCTCCCGACCTCCCTCCTTCCTGTTCTCTCTCCCTCCTCCTTCAACTCCCTCCCTCCAATTCCCTCCTTCCTCCCCAATTCCCTCCCTCCTTCCTGTTCTCTCTCCCTCCTTCTCAAACTCCCTCCCTCTCTCCCCCCAAATCCCTCCCTCCCCCAACTCCCTTCCTCCCTACCTCTCTCCCTACCCCCAATACCCTCCCTCTCTCCCTCTCTCCTTCTCTCCTTCCTCCCTCTCTCTCCCTCCCCTTCCTGCTCTCTCTCTCTCCTCCCACCCCTCCCCTCCCTCCCTCTCTCCCTTCCTCCCGCTCGTACTCCTCCCTCCCCCTCCAAAAAAGGTCTGCCAACACACACTCTCGACCACGTCCTTTTCGCTGAGGTCCTGGCCTGTAATAACCTACCCCTTGCGTT
>NC_091549.1:53146701-53149201 GCF_042767895.1 Penaeus vannamei
GTCAAGAAAAAGAATAAAGAGAAGGAAAAGAGAGAGAGGGAAGGAAGAAGGGGTCATTATAGAGGAAAGAAAGGAGAGGGAAAGGGAGGGAGGAGACAAGAGGAAGTAGGGATGGGTCATGATAAAAAAGGAAAGAGGGGAGGGAAGAGGGAAAGAGAGGAGGAGAAAGGTCAGTCAGTCAAGAGGAAGAGGAAGGGAAATGCAGAATATATATAAGAATATATGAAAAAAGAGAGTAATAGAGAGCAAGAAAAAATACCGAGGATAGAACAAGAATAAAAACAAAAACAGAACAGATCGGAATAGAATTATAAAAAAAAAAAAAATCCGATAAACAGATAATCAGAGGCAAGAGAGAGATAGAGAGAAAGAGACAGATAGATAGATTGATGGGTAGAGAGAGAGAGAGGAAAAAAATCACTTTCCCCCCAATACCAAAACACAACAAACCCCACAAGGAAATCAGCCAAACCAAATCCTGGATTCCTGAACACCTAAATCTCCCCTCCTACACCAATGCCACCCACTAATCTGTCCAACCCAACTCCGTCTCCCCACCACCTGCCCCCACCCCTCAACCTCCCCCTCTGCACCACAGAACAACCTCCTCCTTCCTTCCTCTGCCCTCTCCCATGCATCCTACCACTCGCTCCTTCCCTTCTGTGCAACCAGTTCACTTCCTTCCAGACGGTGAAGTAGGTTAATCCAGTTCTCAGTATTCTTTGGCCGCTCGGTCTTCTACGTTTGGTCTAGACGCTGCTGATCCCGCTCGCTCGTCGCTAATGATTTATACGAAGAGAGTGTTTTATATGCTATAGATCAAGGGGAGAGAGAGAGATGGTGGGGTGGGGTGGGAGGGAGGGAAGGTGGGGTGGGAGGGAGGGAAGGTGGAGGGGAAAGGGGGTGGGGAGGGAGGGAGGGAGAGTGGGGGAGGGAGGGAGGGGGATGGGAAGGAGGGAGGTGGGGAGGGAGGGAGGGGAGGGAGGGAGGGAGGGAGGGAGGAGGAGGGAGGATTAATGGGAAGGGGGTGGGGAGGGGAAGGAGGGAGGAGAGGGGGTGGGAGGAGAGAATGGAGGGAGAGAGAGGGGGGTGGGAGGAGAGAATGGAGAGGAGAAGGAAGAGAGGGGGTGGGAGGAGAAGAATGGAGGGAGGGAGGGAAGGGGAGAGGGATATGTAAGGAAGAAAAGAGTGGTGAGAGGGTGGAAGGGAAGGAGGGAGAGAGTGGGGGGAGTGGAGAGTGGAGAAGGAAGGAGGGAGGGAGAGGGAAACAAACAGACACAGAGAAAGAAATACAGAGAAAAATTGAGAGACATCCAGATAAAACGACAGTTACGTACACAGATAGACAGACAGTCAGATAGATGGAAATACGGATAAATATATGGACATAGAGAAAGGAGAGGAGAGAAAACAGGAGAGGTAAGTATTGGTTACCTCCATCAATATGAATGAGGTTTGGATAAACTCCTGATATCGCATTTTTTTCAACTTTGCAGCATACATTAAAGTGGAGCTTATGCTGACTTGGGGTTTAGCTTGCAAGGTTGCAGATGAGGTGGGGGCGGCGGGGGGCGGGGGGGAGGGGGGGGGGGTATTTCGATAGTACGGACGAGTAACATTGATAGACTGTGTTGAGAAGGAAGAAGAGGTGAAATAAGTAAGGAAAGAGGATAAACACGAAGAAAAAGACATAAATAGTGATAGGTAGAACCATACCTAAAAAATAAGAATAATAAACAGAATAAATAAATGATTAAAAAACAAAAATAAGAAGGCAAATATGTCTTTTATATGGAAGACTGAAAAGGGGAGAGATGAGAAAAAAAAAAAGAAAATCTAATTTTGCCAACCAGATGTTCAAGTAGTAGGGGCTATAAGTATAAAAAATGATGGGTTATGAGTATAAAAGGATTCTAAAAAAAAAGTATATGGCTAAGGGAGATGAGAGCAGGAGGGATCCGATTAATAAAAGAAGAACAACGGTGCTTATATATGAGTATTATCCCCCCTCTTCACCCTCTCCCTCCCCCTTCACTCTTCTGAAACTTATTCTCTCTCTCTCTCTATCTGCCTCTATCTATCAGTCTAGTTCTATCCAGTTCTATCTCTCTCCCTCTATATATCTGTCTATCTATTTACCTCTATCTATCAGTCTTGTTCTATCTCTCTCTCTCTCTCTCTCTATCTATCTGCCTCTATCTATCAATCTAGTTCTATCTAGTTTTATCTCTCTCTCTTTCTCTATCTATCTATCTACCTATCTCTCTCTCTCCCTCTCTCTCTCTATCTATCTATCTCTCTATCTATCTTTGCCTCTTTCTTTCTCCTTTTTATTTACTCCTTTACTCTACCGCTCTCTCACTCTCCTTATTTCTTCCTCCTTTTCCTCTCTCTTATTACCTTAGAATGGTCAATCTGTCAAGGGAACACAAGCTGTAATAAAGACAATTAAAAAACGCTTGAGGAATTACCAGGAAAAGATGAAAAACATTAGAGCATT
>NC_091549.1:53154201-53159201 GCF_042767895.1 Penaeus vannamei
TATATATATATATATATATATATATATATATATATATATATATATATATATATATGCACATACCTACACAATCCTTCTATACATACGCACACACCTACACAACCCTTACACACATACGCACACACCTACACAACCCTTCTATTCATAAGCACATACCTACACATACGCACACACCTACACAATCCTTATACACATACGCACACACCTACACAATCCTTCTATACATACGCACATACGTACACAATTCTTATACACATACGCACATACCTACACACTTAACTCTTTAGGAAAAAAAAAATACACATACTCGCCCCTACGTAATTCACACAAAAGGAACCGCCAAGAGACGCACAGAGAGAGCCACGGAGAGAGAAGTCCGTCTCACATCAAAGGAAAGGTTATTGGTAATGTTGTTATGCGCCCAGCTGACTGTACCCCCCGAGGCATTGTGGGTAGTCTGGTTGGCGGGGGGGAGGGGGGGGCGTGAGGGGTGTGAGGGGTCGGAGGGGGAGAGGGTGTGAGGAAGGGAGGGGGAGGGGTGTGAGGGGGAGGAGGGGTATGATGGAGTCGGGGGGAGGGTGTGGGGGTCAGGGGGAGGGGGAGGGGTGTGATGGATGGAGGTAGAGAAGGGGAGGGGAGGAGGGGAAGGGACAGGGGGATCACTTATAATAAGTTAGGGGGAGGGAGGAGGGGGAGGGGGTAGAGGGAAGGGGGTAGGATCGATAATATGTTTGGGGAGAGGGTTAGGTTGGGGGTAAGGAAGGGAGTAAGGGGTGGAATAGGGAGTTGATACAGAAGTGTAGGAAAGAAAGGTGGGGGTGGGGGGTGGGGGAAGTAGGAAGAAGGCAAGGTGAGAAGGCAGGTAAGGTAGAGAGGGAGGAGGAAGAGAGAGAGAGGTAGGTGAGGGAGGGGGAGGAGAGAGGTAGGGGGACCGCACAGGGAGTGGGTGGATGGTGCACAGGGAAAAGGGGAAAGGGAGTATGGGAAGGCATCAGGATAATGATGATATAAAGCGAAGCAGAGACCTGGAAATGCCAAATTAAATTATCCAAATGGAGTGTAAAGAACAGGCTTTTGTGAGGCGGCCACGGTGTGTGTGGCGACGGACGTGGGGCATCGTGAGGGAGAGGGGGGCCAGGAAGGGAGGGGGGCAGGTGGAGGGGTAGGAGGGGTGAGTAGAGGGGAAAAGAATTGGGCATCGTGAGGGAGAGGGGGCCAGGGGGGGGTACATGAAGAAGGGGGAAGGAGGTGGGGGGGTAGGAGGGGTGAGTAGGGGAAAGAAGTGTGCATCGTGAGGGGAGAGGGGGGCCAGTGGGGGTAGGTGGAAGGGGAAGGGAGGTGGAGGGGGTAGGAGGGGTGAGTAGGGGAAAAGAGTAGTGGGCATCGTGAGGGAGAGGGGTCCAGGAAGGAGAGGGGGTGGGCAGGTGGAGGAGTAGGAGGGGTGTGTTGGAGCGACTTGGACGTGCAGGAGCATCGTGAGGGAGAGGGGGGGGTAGGGAGGAAGGAGGGGAAAGAGGTGGGGGGTAGGAGGGTGTGTGTTGGCGACGGACGTGGGGCATCGTGAGGGAGAGGGGGCGGGGGTAGGAGGAAAGGAGGGAAAGAGGGTGGGGGGTAGGGAGGGGTGTGTTTGCGACGGACGTGGGGGCATCGTGAGGGAGAGGGGGCCAGGGGGAGTAGGAGGGGTGAAGTAGGGGAAAGAAGTGGGCATCGTGAGGGAGAGGGGGCCAGGGGGATAGGAGGAAGGAGGGAAAGAAGTGGGGGGACAGGAGGGGTGAGTGAGGGGAAAAAGAAGTGGGCATCGTGAGGGAGAGGGGGGCCCAGGAAAGGGGGGGGGGAGTAGGAGGAACGAGGGGAAGGAGGTGGAGGGGGGTAGGAGGGGGTAGAGTAGGGGAAAGAAGTGGGCATCGTGAGGGAGAGGGGGCCCAGGAAGGTGGGTAGGAGGAAGGAGGGGAAAGAGGTGGGGGGGTAGGAGGGGTGAGTAGGGGGAAAGAAGTAGGCATCGTGAGGGAGAGGGGGCCCAGGAGAGGGGGGGTAGGAGGAAGGCGAAGGAGGTGAAGGGGGTAGGAGGGGTGAGTAGGGGAGATGAAGTGGGCAACGTGAGGGGAGAGGGGGCCAGGGGGTAGGAGGAAGGATGGGAAAGAGGTGGGGGTAGGAGGGGTGGTAGGGGAAAGAAGTGGGCACCGTGAGGGAGAGGGGGGCCAGGGGGGAGTAGGAAGAAGGAGGGCCAAAGAGGTGGGGGACAGGAGGGGTGAGTAGGGGAAAGAAGTGGGCATCGTGAGGGAGAGGGGGGGGGGTGCCAGGCGTAGGAGGGGTGAGTAGAGGAAAGAAGTGGGTATCAAAGGAGGGTTGGGCATGTGGGGGGAGGGGGGGAGGGTGATGTCGTGTGGGGCATAGGCGTGAGCGAAGGCTTGGCGAGTCGTGCGATAATCTGGGTGAAGATGAGACGACCTGCCTCCCCAACAGATGAATAAATAAGAGGATTAAGTAAAACAAAACATTGAATAAAGCAACGCCAAGTCGAAATAGAAGAAAAATAAAATCATACAACCATCCTACAGAAGAGATTGATTCGCCAATCGCCGCCCAGCCACAATCACCACCAAAGACGCTGCAGCGGAGGTCCTTCTCCCTCTCCCTCTTCCCCCGAAGAAGAAAAAAAAAAAAAAAAAGAAAAAAAAATCCCCGAACACACTCTATGGTGCTCCTTACTCGTAACACCATACCCACCATACCCAGCACGCGTTGAGCACAGCCGGGCGCGCCAAGGACCCCAGCCCGGCCCGGGAACTGTCACTAAATATCTTGCAACGAGAGGAACGCAAGCCGTACGTAACAAGACTGCCAGTTCCTAGTACATGTTTACCGAAGCTCCCCCCTTAGCATAACCCCTCACCCTATCCTCGCCTCTGCCCCTACCTACCCCAGCCTACCCCTCCCCCCCCACGCTACCCCGCCCTCTCGGTCGACCCCGCTAAAAGGAACCCGCCGAGGACGTCATTTCCAGTCGCGCATTTCCTCTCCGTGTCCTTAAAGGAAACGGAGGGAGCCCGAGGCCAAGGGAGGACGCGAGAGCCCCGTGCCTCCCTTCGAGTGTCTCTGCGGCGGGGACTCCGGGTCGGGGCGGCGCGGGATGGTATTCGGTGTTTAGTATCAGTTATAGCATCTTCAACTTTTGAGCCACAGGAAAGGTGGACCTAAATAATGCCCGGTCGGCGAAACCAGCTCCTACAGGGTCGCGGGCGAGGCGTGGAGCGCGCCGATTTCCGTCCTCTGAGCGCTCGGGGGGGGCTCGAGGACGACCTCCTCCTCGACGCGATTCGGACTCGCCCCTTGACAGTCCCCCGCGCGGATCTGGGACACCGGGGGGCCGCACGGGGGGGTCGAAAGCGGCAGCGGAAGGGAGGAGGTTTCTGAGACACCCTGTACGGTCGGCCAGCCTGCGGCGGGAACTGACTCGCCCCTCAGATGCCAGGTCTTGTCTTGCACACGAGATCTCCTAGCGCTCTCTCTCTCTCTCTCTCTCTCTCTCTCTCTCTCTCTCTCTCTCTCTCTCTCTCTCTCTCTCTCTCTCTCTCTCTCTCTCTCTCTCTCTCTCTCTCTCTCTCATTCACTATTTATCTGTCTATCTCTCCCGGGTCTATATTAGTTCCATAATCTTCCTCATAGCCTTGTTTTTCTTCCTTCTCTCGGTCTCTGGTCTTCCTCCGCAACACACCCTTTGCATATCCGACAAAAAATAAATAAATAATAAAAAAACAAACATACAAAAGACAAAAAATAAACAAATAAATGAATGAAAAAAAAATCACCGTCGGAGAAAAACAAAAAACAAAAGAGGGTGAGAGAGAGAGGGTTTGATCCTACGCCACCCAGACGCGCCGCTGATAAATGGAATCCAACCTCGTATTCAAGACGAGGAACCGTATTACAAGGCCGATGGAAATTTGTTTGACGCTTATGATCGAGGGAGTTGTCTCCTTATACACAATATTGTCGTGTGATTATTATGCCGCACACACATGCATACCTAAGGCGCACACGGCCCCACATAAACATACAGAGACGCACATGCATAAACATACAGCTCCGCGTACACATACCGCACACATATATGCTCTTAAGGGACATGCATACTTAGTGTACGTGTGTCGATAAAGCATGTGTATTTGTGGGTGTATTCAGTTATACGGTGTTGGTCCCTTGTTTTTGGTTTTAGTGACATGTAAATATATTTGATGATTTCGGTATATGGAATCTCATATAGCGAAGACCCGAAACCAGTCATGTAGATAGACACACAACACACACATACTTACATACACGAACAATCACACACAACGTACACGCACATACAGTTGGCCACTCCAACGCATGTACACACAAACGCACATGCACAACCCACCTCGCCCCCCCCCCCCAAACAAACAACCACTCCTGCCCTGAAGAATCAAAGAGTGAATAACCACACGTAAGCAAGCAGCGAAGAAGAAAAAGAAGACGAAGAAGACGAAAAAGAAGAAGATGAAGAAGAAGAAGTAAAAGAAGACGAAGAAGAAGAACAAGAAGAAGAAGAAGAAGAAGAAGAAGAAGACGAAGAAGAAGAAGAAGACGAAGAAGAAGACGAAGAAGAAGAAAAACACGAAGAAGAAGACGAAGAAGAAGAAGGAGAAGAAGAAGAAGAAGAAGAAGAAGAAGAAGAAGAAGAAGAAGAAGAAGAAGAAGAAGAAAAAGAAAAAGAAGAAGAAAAAAAGAAGAAATACAACTTCCAGCTTTATCTCCGGGTTGTACAAGCGTTAACACAAACAACCACAACCACCACCTCTCTCTTTCCCCCCAAAAACGCTCATATACCTATCCCTGAACCCTCCTCTCCCCCCCCCCACAAACGCTCATATACCTATCCTTGAACCCTCCTCTCCCCCCAAGAAACTCATATACCTATCCTTGAACCCTCACCCCCCCACAAACGCTCATATACCTATCCTTGAACCCTCCCCTTC
>NC_091549.1:53161701-53164201 GCF_042767895.1 Penaeus vannamei
TACAATTATTAATATTATCTCTATTATTGTTATTGTTATTTTTGTTGTTATTGGTCGTTTATAATATTATTATTTTAATTGATTCATCTATTAATTTTCATAATTACTTTTCTTATTATTATCATTATTACTATTGTTATTATTGTTATTATATGCATTATTACCATTATTATTACCATTATTATTATTATTATTTTTGTTGTTGTTGTTGTTGTTATTATTGGTATTGTTATTATTACTATTATCATTATTATTATCAACATTATTTTTATTATTACTATTATTATTATTATTATTATTATTATCATTATTATTATTATTATTATTATAGTGATGATAATAATAATAATAATGATAATAATAACAATGATAATAATGATAATTGTTATTATCATTATTATTGTTATTATTATTATCATTGTCACCAGCATTATTATCATTATTTCTATTATCATTCTTATTATCTTTATTATTTCTACCTCCCCCGAGTAATTTTTTGTTTGTATGTTTTGTTGTTGTTTGGTTATCCCCTATTATTGCTATTATTATTTTTGTTATTATTATTACTATCATTATGATTTTGTTATTATCGTTATGATTATTAACATTGTTTTTATTCTCATTATAATTTTCATTATTAATATTGTTATTATTATAGTTCTTCTCTTTTCCTTGTTGTTGTTATCATTATTATCATTTTTATTATTATAATTTTATTATTGTTGTTGTTTTTGTTGTTATGATCACTATTATCTTGTTGACTATTCTTGAACTTTCCTGATCTTCATTATTATCACAATCATTATGATCAAATATATTTGAAATCATTATCATTATAATCTTTATTGTTATAGCAAAAATAACAACAATAATAGTAATAATAATGAGAATAATCAAATTGACAGTCATGATAATATTAGTAACTGATAATAAGAGGACTGATAATGGTGATGATAAAAAATAGATAAAAACAACAACAATGATAATAAGGATGCTAATGATAATAATAATACTATACTGGTAATAATAATAATGGTGATAATAATGATAAGAATAATATAAGTAATAATAATTGTAGTAATACTGATAATGATGATACTAATATTGATAATGAATGACAATAATAACATTAATGTTAATGATGATAATGGGGATGATAGTACTGATAATGCAGATAATAATTATGATAATGATAGTAATATTGATAATAATAATAATGATCATAATGATGATGAAATAACAATAACAATGATGATATGATAAGCATAGGAATAAAAATAAGGATAAGAATGATAATAAGAATCATTATCATTATCATAAATATTATCATTGTTATCATTATTACACTTATAATTGTTATTATAATCATCACCATCATCATCATTATTATCATTACTATTATTATTATCATTACTGTTATTACTATTATTATTATCATTATTGTTATTATCATTGTTATTATTTTTACTATTGTTGTTGTTGTTATTATTATTACTACGATTATTATCATCATTATTGTTATAATCATTATCATTATAATTTTTATCATTAAAACTATTATTTTCATTTTCTGAATAATGTTATTTTCATCATCATTGTCATCAATATCATTGTCATTTTTGTTATTCTCACTGTAATAATGACAATAACAATGATAATGATGTTAAGGATAATAATAATGAAAAAATAATGATAATGATAATAACATATATGATAATAGTAATGATAATGATGATAATTTCAATAATAATGATAATAGTAATTGAATTATTATCATCATCATTATCTATATTATCATTACTGTCATTATTTTTCTCAAATATACTATTGTTACTATGAAGTCTATTATAATTATCATTTTTGTCATTGTATGTTTTTCTCTTTTTCCTATTACGTCATCATCATGAAAGTATTTCTGATTCTTGTCATTAACATTCTCCTTATCGGTATTTTCTGGATTATATTGCATTACCCTAAATGTTATTCGTAGTAATAATTACCACCATTTTTATTTTGATGATATAATGAAATCTCTATTTTTTATCTATTTTTTTGTTATCGTACATGATATCAAGATAAATGTCGGAAATATCATGGTGACTTTCATTATGTTTCATATTTCATCATTCGCTTCGTCTTAATTTCGTTTCTTGGTAGATTTTAGTAAGAAATTTTTATTCTGGTTTCTGTTTTTTTTTTATTATTCATCTTTTTTATCTTTATCCCTGGTTGCTTTTTTATTATCTATTTGCTTCTCTGTCTATTCCTCTACCTCTAGACTATTTACTTATTTGTTCATCTATGCATTTATGAAGCAATTTATCTATTTCAGTGGTTCCCAGTCTTTCTCATTCTGTGGCCCCCTAACCATTATGTAATAATCTCTATGTTCTTTTTCAATATCTACCATCATTTTATGGAATTATCTCCTGTTCACCGTCTATCATCATTTCAGATTCAGTTATTACTTGTTATTGATGGTGTAATGGTAGCTATAGGA
>NC_091549.1:53171701-53176352 GCF_042767895.1 Penaeus vannamei
TATATATATACATACATACATACATACATACATACATATATATATATATATATATATATATATATATATATATATATATATATATATATATATATATATATATATATATATATATAGTTCGCAGAGAAGCCTTAGTGAATCTCTTCTCGCAACGAAGGTAAAAAAAAAGTGCGTCAATACATCGATTACAACATAAACGAACAATCAAACAGACAAAACAAAACAAGGATAATTGAGAAGAAAACTTTCTTCCATCATTCCTCCTCTCTTGCGTAATTCCTCCTTCCTTGCATCATTCACGCCTCCTTCCATCCTTCCTCCTTTCTCGCATCATCCCTCCTTCCTCGCACCTTTCCTTCCTCCTCGCCTCCTTCCTTCTTCTTCGCATCATCCCTCCTTCTTAGCATCATTCCTCCTTCCTCGCCTCCTTCCATCCTTCCTCGCACCATTCTTCCTCTCCCTTCGCTTCTTCCTCCTTCCTCGCATCATTCCCCCCCTCCTTCCATCCTCCCTCGCATTCTCCCTCCTTCCTTCCATCCTTCCTCCCTCCTCGCCTCCTTCCTCCTTCCATCCTTCCTCGCATCATTCCCACCTCCTTCTATCCTATCTCTCCCTTCCATCCTTCCTCCTCCCTCCTTCCATCCCACCTCCTCGCCTCCTTCCATCCTTCCCCCTTCCTCCCATCACCCCCCCCCCCCCCCCCCTCTCCCCCCCCCCCCTCCCCTCCTTCCATTCTTCCCCTCCCCTCGCTTCTTCCGCCGCCCGCCTCCTTGAGCCGCCCAACTTCCCAACTTCTCGTTTACTTAGTAACCGCAACATCGCTAATAGGCTTATACCTGGCGCAACCTTCTGAGGAGACTTGGGCCAAACAGGGAAAACTTCGCGAGACACGAGGCGCCGCGATTTTCGTTTTCATTTTTGTGTATTCGTTTTTTCAGTTTATCTAAGTTTGTTTCATGTAAATAAATAAATAGATAGAGGAATATGTATATATATATATATATATATATATATATGTATATATATATATATATATATATATATATATATATATATATATATATATATATATATATATATATATGTGTGTGTGTGTGTGTGTGTGTGTGTGTGTGTGTGTGTGTGTGTGTGTGTGTGTGTGTGTGTGTACATAAATTTAAGTTTTTTTTCATATACTTAATTTTCATATATATTTTTTTTGTTTATATAATTTATCTTTCCATCTATCTATCTATCTATCTATCTATTTATGTATCTATATGTATATATATATATATATATATATATATATATATATATATATATATATATATATATGTGTGTGTGTGTGTGTGTGTGTGTGTGTGTGTGTGTATGTGTGTGTGTGTGTCTATATATATATATATATATATATATATATATATATATATATATATATATATATATATATCTGTATGCATATATATATATATATATATATATATATATATATATATATATATATATATATATATATATATATATGTATATATATATAAATGTATATGTATATGTAAATATATATTTATGTATATTCATTTATTGTTATCATTATCATCATTATCATTATCTTTATTAATTCATGAAAATCACAATGACAGAAATATAAACTATTATGATAATGATGATAATGATAATAATGATATTAATGATAATAATGACTATGATGATGATGATAAAGACCTTGAGGATAAAACTGATAATAATAACAGGAACAACATTAATGGTAATGATAACTGTTATTTTCAGTATCATTACCATTAGCATCATTGTCATCCTCAGCATTATCATTATCATAATCATTATTACTACTTTTGTCATAATTGTTATTATAGTCATTATGATCATTATTGTTATCATTTATCAACATTACCATAACCATTATCATTATATTTGTTATCATTTTTGTTATTATCCTTATCATTAATAGTGATATTGTTATCATCATCAGGATCATCATCATTATCTTATAATCATAATTACTTTTATTATCATTATCATTATCGTTGCTATCATCATTATCATTATCATTATTATTATAATTATCGTAATTTCTATTGTCATCCTCATTATCATTTCTATTATTGTTACTTTTATTATCATTCTTGTTATTCTATTTTGATAATCATTGTTATTATTATTATCATCATCATTATTATTTTAATCACCTTTCCTCTCTCCTCCTTCCATCCTTCCTCCTTCCTCCTTTCTCGCATCCATCCCCCCTCCTTCCATCCTTCCTCCTTCCTCGCCTCCATCCTTCCTCCTTCCTCGCATCCTTCCTCCTTCCTCGCATCATCCCTCCCTCCTTCCTCGCATCGTTCCCACCTCCTTCTATCCTTCCTTCCTCCTTTCTCGCATCATCCCTCCATCCTTCCTCCTTCCTTCCATCCATCCTCCTTCGTTCCATCCTCCTTCCTTGCATTATGCTGTCATTTCTGGGGTATTTATGTTTGCATATAGGAAATTAAGAAAGATTTAATGTAATTAGAATTATGATCAATAAAGGATCTTTAATCATTAAGTTCTCTTTCTTTTTACAAATCTTTCTCTTTAAAATGTGCGCCTAAGTGTCTAAATTTCTAATCTTTGACATATTCAGATTATTTCCTCTTTAAGTTTTTTTTTATTCTCTTATTTCAATCGAAAAAAATATAAATTAAAAAAGGCTTTTTTATATTTTGATTGAAAATTAGGAAAAAAAAGCCCTCCCCCCCCCCACGGTCATAATTCAAGTCAATAAGGACGTTTTTACATTGCATTCTACAGGCATTTCAGCTTATTTATCGTCGCCCACAAGCTATGCAACACTGACTTTAAAAGCTCGCTTAACCTCCTCGCTAATGCTTACACGATGCATACGATTCTGACCTTCCTTGCACTACCCCCTCCCCCCCTCCCTCCCCTTCCACTCCCTTGCACTTCCTCCTCCCTCCTTTGCCCTCCCCTTCCACTCCCTTGCCCTCCCCCTCCCTCCCTTACACTCACCTTCCCCCCCATGCTCTCCCCTCTTGCACTTCTCTCTCCCTTCCTTCCAATTCTTTCCTTCCTTCCCTGCCCTCCTCCTCGTCCTCCCCCTTGCATTCCCCCCCACTCCCCCCCTTCCACTCCATTGCATTTCCCCTTCCTTCCTTCCACTTCCCCCTACCCCCTGGCACTCCTCCCCTCCCCCTTTTCTGGATCCCATTCCCTCTCTCTGTCTGTATTCTCTTCTCTTCTTTGTGTTTCCTTTTTTCTTTTATTCCTTTTATCTTCTTCGTTTCGCTTCTTCTTTTCTCCTTTCTTTTTTTTTATTTCCTTCCTCTTCCTCACTTCCGTTCTTCTACCGTGCTCACCTCATCTTTCCTTCCTTCGTCCCGTATTTCATCACCTTCGTCCTATTCCCTCCTTTCCCTCCCTTTCTTCATCGCCTGCCTCTCTCTCCTTCTTCCCTCATCCCTCTCTGCCTCCCCCTCTTCCTTTCTCCCTCCCCTTCCCTCACCCCACCTTCCCTCCCTATCCCCCCTCCCTCCCTATCCCCCCCTTCCCTCCCTATCCCTCCCCCCTTCCCTCCCTATCCCCCCCCTCCCTCCCTATCCCTTCCCCCTTCCCTCCCTATCCCTCCCCCCTTCCCTCACCCTACTCTACCTCTCCATCCTCCTTTATCACCCTCTCTTCTCCTCCCTCTTCCCTTCCCTCTGCCTTTCTGCCTTTATCACCCTCCTCTCCTCTCACTCTCTCCGTCCTTCTGCCTCTCCCTCATCCATCCTCACCCTCTCACCTTCCCTCTGTCTCTCCCTCCTCCTTTCTCACCCTCCTCTTCCCTCCCTCTCCCCTTCCCTCTGCCTCGCCCTCCTCCTTTCTCTCCTTCCCTATGTCTCTCCTTCCTCCTTCCTCTTCCTCTCCCCTTCTCTCTGCCTCTTCTCTTCCTCTCCCCTTCCCTCCTCCTTTCTGACCCTCCTCTTCCCTCCCTCTCCCCTTCCCTCTGCCTCTCCCTCCTCTACCCCTCTCCTTCCTTCCACCACATATTCCTCGCCTCTCTCTCTCTCTCCGCTAACTATGTGCTTTAATTAGCTAGTAACTTTTTTTTACGATAGCGCTTACATGCTCAGCCAATATCCTCTTTCAAGTAAGAGTTTAATTGCTTAGCTGACCATCTTGGTGAAGTTTATAAGTTTATATTTATATGTCTTACCAACTCCGTTTCGTGTATGTTCCGAAGTCTCTATCTCTCTCTCTTTCTTTATCCTTTTGTTTCTATATACATACATACATACATATATATATATATATATATATATATATATATATATATATATATATATCTTTTTCTCTTTCTATCTCTTTCTTTCTCTCTCTCTCTCTCTCTCTCTCTCTCTATCTCTCTCTCTCTTTCTGTCTAACTCTCTCTGTCTGTCTGCCTCTCTGTCACTGTCTGTCTGTCTCTCTGTCTCTCTCTCTCTCTCTGTCTCTCTCTCTCTCTCTCTCTCTCTCTCTCTCTCTCTCTCTCTCTCTCTCTCTCTCTCTCTCTCTCTCTCTCTCTCTCTCTCTCTCTCTCTCTCTCTCTCTTTCTCTCCCTCTCTCATATCTTTAGCATATTTTGTTTTACACCTCTGTTTGATCTAATGTATGTTTTTATTTATATCCTTCCGGT
>NC_091549.1:53176852-53179352 GCF_042767895.1 Penaeus vannamei
ATCATCTCTAGGCGGGATTCAGCTTTTATCGGGGATTGCGTGTGTGTGTGTGATGAATGTATAGACATATGGAAGATACATTCGACCCATAGACATATGAAAATAAGAAAACAAAAACATACTGACCATTAAAAAAAGAAAACACACACACACACACACACACACACACACACACACACACACACACACACACACACACACACACACACACACACACACACACATATATATATATATATATATATATATATATATATATATATATATATATATATATATATATATATATATATATATCGACCATTGGAAAAAAACATACTGACCATTGATGTCAAATACAACAAATTAATGAATAAATAAATAAATAAAACATTGACCGTTGATAAAAAATTATTAACCACTGAAATCAACAAAACATTAAAATCAACATTTATAATAATGATAAGGACAGAGACATTGATGAAAATAAATGATTTCTATGATAATGATTATTATAGAAATATTAATCATCCTGATAAAGAGAGAGATAATAACTTCAATGATAATAATGATCTTATAGATATAATAAAAATGATGAAAATGATAATAAGGGAAATAAAAATCATGATGGTAAGAATTATCATAATTAGATAATAGTCGTGACACCCAAATGATCTTGAATAAACAATGAAAATAATGGATATAGTTAAATTGATGTCAAATAAGAAAGGATGATAATGATAATGGTAATAATGAAATGCTGATAATAATGATAATATATGATGGCAATAATAATGATAGTAACGAAAATGATGATAATGATAATGATAATAACAGAAATGATGATAATGATAATAATAAAAGATGATGATGATAATGATAATAATTAAATTGATGTCAAATAAGAAATAATGATGATAATAATGCTATCACTGGTAACAAAGAACCAAGAGTAGCATGCAATTGACAAAATGCTTTCACAATTTGACAAATAATCTAAAATTCGACGCAAAGTAGTGATGCAATTTTTTTTTTTTTTTTTTTTTTTTTTTTTTTTTTTTTTACACCACGCTACATACATAAAAAGATAAAACAGATGATCCGATTTCTGCCTCTGTTGTTCACAAAAAAATGCAAATATTTCTGTTAACCATTTTTTTAAATTGATGGCTACCCGTGATTTTTTTTTTTTTTTTTTGGTGGGGGGGGGGGGGGTACTGGGAGGAATAGGAAGGGGGGGGGGTACTGGGAGAATAGGAGGGGGGGTTGAGTGAGGGGGGAGGGGGGGAGAATGTATTGAATGTATTTTGAAATATGTACCGAGGCATTCGGAATGTGATGGAATAAATAACATGGACCACTGAAATAAACACATTAAAAAAGATATTCATCTATATGGACATTTTATATGCATGGGTGATTATCAGTAATGATATAATAATGATAGAAATGATGCATTAATATAGATTATTGCAGTCGTTTGTGCATTTTTTTCTTTTCTCTCTTTCTCTTTCTCTCTCTCTCTCTCTCTCTCTCTCACTACCTCTTTCTCTCTCTGTTTGTATGTTTCTATATTCCATCACACGGAAAGAGAGAGAGAGAGAGAGAGAGAGAGAGAGAGAGAGAGAGAGAGAGAGAGAGAGAGAGAGAGAGAGAGAGAGAGAGAGAGAGAGAGAGAGAGAGAGAGAGAGAAAGAAGAGAGATAGAAAGATAGATAGATAGTGAGAGAGAGAGAGAGAGAGAGAGAGAGAGAGAGAGAGAGAGAGAGAGAGAGAGAGAGAGAGAGAGAGAGAGAGAGAGAGAGCGAGAGAGAGAGACGGATATAAAAAAGCAAGAGAAAGAGAAAGATAGAAGGATAGAAAGAAAGAAAGAGAAAGAGAGACAGAACAATAGAAAGAAAGAGAAAAGAGACAGAAAAATAGAAAGAAAGAAAAAAAAGAGAAAGAGACAGAAAAATAGAAAGAAAGAAAAAAAAAGAGAGAAAGAAAGCAAGAAAGCCAGAGCGAGAACGAGCGAAAGAGACAGAGAGAGAGTTCCCAAACCAAGAATTTTAGCTCCAAACTGCTCGATTCTTCCCCATTACAATTACAAAGGGAAACCGAGCCTTTGTCATCGAGTTTCGGATCTCGACGAGAACGAGACGAGGCGGAAGAAGTTCAAAATGAAATGGAATTATTCTTTTTATGAGATGAGATTAGCTACAGATTAGCATCGAACCGGTTTAGGGCCCCCGGTAGCGTCTCTGGTCTGGCTGGCCTCGGATAAGTGAGAAAGAATGGGAGGGAGGGAGGGGTGGATGGGGGAAAGAATGGGGGAGAGGGAGAGAGGGAGGAAAGAATGGGGGAGAGGGAGAGGGAGGGAGGAAAGAATGGGAGGGAGGGAGAGAGGGATGGATAATGGGAGAGAGAGGGAGAGAAGGAGGGATAATGGGAGAGAGGGAAAGTGGGGGGGGGGAGGGGATGGAGAGAGGGAGGAATAGAATGGGGGAGAGGGAGAGAGGGAGGAAAAGAATGGGAGAGAG
>NC_091549.1:53184352-53191852 GCF_042767895.1 Penaeus vannamei
CCTTCTTCTATTTCTCTTCATATGTTTTGCTTACTTCCGTGTTCCAGTTTTTTTTTAAGCTTTCTAGCTTCTTTTTCATTTCTTTCATTTTTGTTTTCTTATGATTATTTACTCATTCCCTTCTTTATCGGTTTGTTTATGCACTCACACCGTTCTGCCATTGTTAATTTTACCGTCTTTCTTCTATTTTTTTTTGTATGTTCTGTTTACTTCCGTGTTCCAGTATTTTTTTTAAAGCTTTTTAGTTCCTTTTTGATTTCTTTCATTTTTGTTTTCTTATGATTATTTACTCATTCCCTTCTTTATCGGTTTGTTTATGCACTCACACCGTTCTGCCATTGTTAATTTTACAGTCTTTCTTCTATTTTTTTTTTTGTATGTTCTGTTTACTTCCGTGTTCCAGTATTTTTTTTTTTAAGCTTTTTAGTGTCTTTTTGGTTTCTTTCATTTTTGTTTTGTTAAGATTATTTATTCATTTCCTTCTTTGTTTATGCATTCACACCGTTCTGCCATTGGCTAATTTTACTTTTTCTTTATTCCTTCTCCTATTTTTTTCTTTCTTTTTTTTTGTATGTTTACTTCCGTGTTCGATGGAGTTGTTCCAGTATTATTATTATTATTATTATTATTATTATTATTATTTTTTTTTAGCTTATTAGTGTCTTTTTTTATTTCGTTCATTTTTGTTTTCTTAAGATTATTCACTCATCCCTTTCTTTATCGGTTTGTTTATGCACACACACCGTTCTGCCATTGGCTAATTTTACTTCTTCTTTATTCTTTCTCCTATTTTTATCTTTCTTTTTTTTGTATGTTTACTTCCGCGTCCGATCGAGTTGTTCCAGTATTATTATTATTATCATTATTATTATTATTATTATTATTATTAGCTTATTAGTGTCTTTTTTTTATTTCGTTCATTTTTGCTTTCTTAAGCTTATTCACTCATCCCTTTCTTTATCGGTTTGTTTATGCACTCACACCGTTCTGCCATTGGCTAATTTTACTTCTTCTTTATTCTTTCTCCTTTTTTTTTCTTTCTTCTTTTTTTGTATATTTACTTCCGTGTTCGATCGAGTTGTTCCATTATTATTATTATTATTATTATTATTATTATTATTATTATCATTAGCTTATTAGTGTCTTTTTTTTATTTCTTTCATTTTTGTTTTCTTAAGATTATTCACTCATCCCTTTCTTTATCGGTTTGTTTATGCACTCACACCGTTCTGCCATTGGCTAATTTTACTTCTTCTTTATTCTTTCTCCTATTTTTTTCTTTCTTCTTTTTTGTATGTTTACTTCCGTGTTCGATCGAGGTGTTCCAGTATTATTATTATTATTATTATTATTATTATTATTATTATTATTATTAGTGTCTTTTTTTATTTCGTTCATTTTTGTTTTCTTAAGATTATTCACTCATCCCTTTCTTTATCGGTTTGTTTATGCACTCACACCGTTCTGCCATTGGCTAATTTTACTTCTTCTTTATTCTTTCTTCTATTTTTTTCTTTCTTTTTTGTATGTTTACTTCCGTGTTCGATCGAGGTGTTCCAGTATTTTTTATTTATTATTATTATTATTATTTTAGCTTTTTAGTGTTTTTTTATTTCGTTCATTTTTGTTTTCTTAAGATTATTCACTCCTCCCTTTCTTTATCGGTTTGTTTATGTACTCACACCGTTCTGCTAATTTTACTTCTTCTTTATCCTTTCTTCTATTTTTTTCTTTCTTCTTTTTTGTATGTTTACTTCCGCGTTCGATCGAGTTGTTCCAGTATTATTATTATTATTATTATTATTTAGCTTTTTAGTGTTTTTATTTCTTTCATTTTTGTTTTCTTAAGATTATTCACTCATCCCTTTCTTTATCGGTTTGTTTATGCACTCACACCGTTCTGCCACTGGCTAATTTTACTTCTTCTTTATTCTTTATCCTATTTTTTTCTTTCTTCTTTTTTGTATGTTTACTTCCGTGTTCGATCGAGGTGTTCCAGTATTATTATTATTATTATTATTATTATTATTATTATTATTATTATCATTAGCTTATTAGTGTCTTTTTTTTATTTCTTTCATTTTTGTTTTCTTAAGATTATTCACTTCTCCCTTTCTTTATCGGTTTGTTTATGCACTTACACCGTTCTGCCATTGACTAATTTTACTTCTTCTTTATCCTTTCTCCTATTTTTTTCTTTCTTCTTTTTTGTATGTTTACTTCCGTGTTCGATCGAGGTGTTCCAGTAACTTGTCAATCATGATTCATTAACAACTTTCAGGAATTTGTTAATGGATTCTTTGGATTAATTACGTGCTGAAACTATCTCTTGGAAGTTTGTTTATCTATTTATCTATTGAAAGTTTAAAGTTTATCTTCTCTGGGATAAAAAAAAAGTAATCCTGTTTTCTTTATCAATTATTTATGTTTAATTGTATCCCGGTGCGTTGATTCAATTTGGATTCTTCTTTTTCTTTTTTTCTCTTCTTTTTTTTTATAAATTATTTATGTTTATTTGTATCCTGGTGCGTTGATTCAATTTGGATTTTTCTTTTTCTTTTTTTCTCTTCTTTTTTTTTTATAAATTATCTATGTTTATTTGTATTCGTGTGTTGATTCAATTTGGATTCTTCTTTTTCTTTTTTTTTCTTCTTTTTTTATCAATTATTTATGTTTATTTGTATCCTGGTGCGTTGATTCAATTTGGATTCTTCCTTTTTCTTTTTTTTCTTCTTTTTTTGTATCAATTATTTATGTTTATTTGTATCCTGGTGCGTTGATTCAATTTGGATTCTTCTTTTTCTTTTTTTTCTTCTTTTTTATCAATTATTTATGTTTATTTGTATTCCGGTGCGTTGATTCAATTTGGATTTTTCTTTTTCTTTTTTTTTCTTCTTTTTTTTATCAATTATTTATGTTTAATTGTATCCTGGTGTGTTGATTTAATTTGGATTCTTCTTTTTCTTTTTTTTTCTTTTTTTTATCAATTATTTATGTTTATTTGTATCCTGGTGTGTTGATTCAATTTGGATTTTTCTTTTTCCTTTTTTTTTTTCCTTTTTTTTTTGTTGTTGATATAATGAAGGGATTAATTTACATGTAAGACAATGGTTATCTTATTATCTATTTTTATTTATATAAAGAGTAACAAATATTATACATATTTCGTCCAATTGATGAGGATAATGTTAATAATCAGGATAATAGTAATACTAATGATAAGATTGATATTAATGATGGTGTTGATATTAATGGTGAAGATGATGGTGATGATGATGATGATGATGATGATGATGGTGATGGTGATGATGATGATGATGATGATGATGATGATGATGATGATGATGATGATGATGATGATGATGATGATGATGATGATGATGATGGTGATGATGATGATGATGATGATGATGGTGGTGATGATGATGATGATGATGATGATGGTGATGATGATGATGATGATGATGATGATGATGATGATGATGATGATGATGATGATGATGATGATGATGATGGTGATGATGGTGATGATGATGATGGTGATGATGATGATGGTGGTGATGATGATGATGATGATGATGATGATGGTGATGATGATGATGATGATGATGGTGATGATGATGATGATGATGATGGTGATGATGGTGATGATGATGATGATGATGATGATGATGATGATGATGATGGTGATGGTGATGGTGATGATGATGATGATGATGATGATGATGATGGTGATGATGATGATGATGATGATGATGATGATGATGATGATGATGATGATGATGATGATGATGATGGTGATGGTGATGGTGATGGTGATGGTGATGGTGATGGTGATGATGATGATGAGGAGGAGGACGATGACGATGACAATGGCAATGATGATGATGATGACAATAATAAAAACAATAATAGCGATGACAAAAAGGATGATAACTAAAATGATAATGATAATAACAGTAATAACAATGGTATTGATATCATCAATGATAATGATAGTAATGATAATAAAGTCGAAGATAAAGATAATATCAGTTATACCTCATAATAATAGTGATCATTATTTTATCCCGAGTGGATACCCTTCCTACCCGCATCATCATCTTCATCGTCACCATCATCATCATCATCATCATCATCATCATCTTTATCTTCATTTTCATCATCATCGTCAAGAATCATCTTCATTATCTTCATAATCATCATCATCAGAAATCAGAAATCATTATCATCATCTACATCATCATCATCTTCATTATCTTTATCATTATGAAGGTAACGATGATAATAGCATTGTTAATAACAGTTATGATAATAATGATAATAGTAATAATAATTATAACAGTTATAATAATAATAATAAGAAGAAGGAGAATAACCATCATCATCGTCACTCTAATTATCAATGATATGGTTAACATTACTATCATTACTAATCATTACTAATATAGCTGTATATATCATTATATCTTTTATTCACAAATCTTTTTTTTTTTTTTTTTTTTCTTTTTTTGCTTTTTTCGTTTATTTTGTATTTTATCACAGTATTTTCTCTTTATCACCGTATATCTGTTCATCATTTTCCCTCAACCTCTCTCTCTCTTGTTTTTTTTTTTTTTTTTTTTTTTTTTTTTTTTGTAAAAGCACTATTAATGATAATGAGATAATTTGTGATAATATTATTCAAGTAATATGGACGAAATGATGTGCTAGAAATTTGCTGTTGGATTTAATGACGGTAATGATCATGATAATGTGGGAGGAATAAAGGTGCGATAATGATGAAAGGGGAAAATTGATAAATTGCAGGAAGGGGAAATGAGGATGTATGCTTGATATATAAAAGTGATATGCTTACATAACGCGGCCAGTATTAGGAATAGAGTGAAGTACAGATATGATAAATATAAATACATGGAGAGAGAGAAATCAAAATAAGAAAGCCCCACTAAAAAAGGATAATAAATAATGAATGAATAAATAAAAAAGGTGTATGTAAGAAAAGTAATGAAATAGATGAAAATGATGAAGCATGATAAAAATAGGAAACCAAACGTGATTAGAATATTATATAAATGAAGAAACTGCAACTAAAGGAAAAAAAAACAAAGGCGATAAAAGCATTCGAAGACATTAAAGGATAGAAATATAACCATAGAAACCAGAACACAAAAACTACAGATACAAACTTCCTATAGGACTAAAAAAGATAGAAATATAACCATAGAAACCAGAAAAAAAACGAATTCCCTACAAGACAAAAAAAAAAGAAAAAAGAAAAAAAGAGAGCAGAGAAACCAGGAAAAAACGAATTTCCTACAAGACTAAAATAGATAGAAATATAACCATAGACACACACACAAAGAACAACAAATTTCCTACAAGACTAAAAAAACGAGAAACTGAACTTTAGAAACCAGAAAAAACAATTTCCTACAAGACTAAAATAGATAGAAATTTAACCATAGAAACCAGAAAAAACTGATTTTCTACAAGATAAGAAAAAAAGAGAAATTGAAATAAAAAAAAATAAAATCCTGCAAGACTAAAAGAAAAAAAAGAGAGAAACATAACCACAGAAATCAGAAAAAAAAACTTCCTAGAAGACTAAAAACGATAGAAATGTAACCATAGACCCTTTTCCCCCTCCCCCCCCTCAAAAAAAAAAAAAAAAAAAAAATCTACACCTCCAACCCAAATCTAATTATAACCATAAAACCAGAAAAAAAAAATCCTACAACACTAAAAACGATAGAAACTTAACCATAGACCCCCCTCCCCCCAAAAAAGAATTTTCTACACCCCTAACCCAAATCTTATACCTCTGAGGGTTAAAGTCGATACACGGAGCTTCCACCTTCTCACAAGACCCAAGTTCCAAGGATATGAGGTAATGTGCCGTTGGTGTCTTAAGCAGGTTCCCCCCAAGCTCATAACTTGCATGCGAAACACAGTCATGATAGCGTAACGACCTGATATAACGACTCATTTAACGACCGTCTATAACGACCGCTAAGGGAACGTGTCCCATTCACACGCGGTGTCGCCAATGCGCAAAATGCCGGTTGATTTTTTTTTTTTTTTTTTAACGTTTTGGTCTGATTTTTTTGGGATATTCGTTATGTTGTTGTTTTTTTTGTCTTCTTATTCTTTGTTTTTTTTTCTTTCTTTCTTGCTTTTATTTTTTTATTTATTTTTTTTTAGGATTTTTGGATATTCGTTATTTTGTTTTTTTGTCTCATTATTCTTTTATTTTTCTTTCTTGCTTTGATTATTTTTTTCCTTTTTTTTAGGAGTTTTGGATATTCGTTATATTGTTGGTTTTTGTCTCTCTGCTCTTTTCTTTTTCTTTCTTTCTTGCTTTGATTATTTTCTGTTTTGATTTTGGATATTCGTTATTTTGTTATTTTTTTGTCTCATTCCTTTTTTTTCTCTTCTTTTCTTTTCCTTTTTCTTTTTCCTGTCAACGAACTCCACACTGAACCAGATCCATAACTTCCGTTTTAATACTGTACTTTCTCTCCTCCTCCTTCCTCTTCTTCTCCTCCTCTTCCTTCTTCTTCCTTTCCTTTCTTAACCCCCTGGGAGGCTAAGGACACACACGCACACCTAATAAATTCCTAACAACCATTCCCAGGTAATTATGTGGATTTACTGATGATTGAAACAAGGTACAAGGAAGACATGTCACTTGGGAGAGTCTTCGTGTGTGATTTCCTCACTTGGGTCCTGTTGTTAGGGCGATTTACGGTGGAGATATCTCGTTTCTCTTTCCTCTCTTCGTGTTTCGTTTGTTTCTCTTTTTTTTGTTTTGATTTTTTTTTTTGTCTTTTTTTTAATCTTTTTTTTTTTTGTTTGTTTTCCTTCTTTTTTTTCTTTTCTACATTTTTTTTCTCTTTCCTTCTTCTTCTTCTTTTTTTTCTCTTGCTTTTTTCTTCCCTTTCTCCTCCTTCTGCTCTTTCTTCCTTTTTTCCTTCTCTTTCTCCTCCTGCTTTTTCTTCCTTTTCTCCTTCTCCTCCTCCTTCTTCCTCCTTCTCCTTCTTCTTTTTCTTCTTCGTTTTCTTCTTCTTCTTCTCCTCCTCCTCTTCCTCCTTCTTCCTCCTCTTCCTCCTCCTCCTCCTTCCGTTTCTCCTCCTCCTGCTCCTCTATCCTCTTCGTCTTTTTCTTCTTCTTCTTACTCTCCACCTTCTTGATATTCCTATCTCCTTGCTTTCTTTATCAACCTGGAAGTAACCATTACGTCTTACGTTCCTCCTCCATCCTATTCTCCTCCTCCTTCTCCTCCTCTATCCTCTTCGTCTTTTTCTTCTTCTTCTTGATATTACTATCTCCTTGCTTTCTTTATCAACCTGGAAGTAACCATTACGTCTTACGTTCCTCCTCCATCCTATTCTCCTCCTCCTTCTCCTCCTCTATCCTCTTCGTCTTTTTCTTCTTCTTCTTGATATTACTATCTCCTTGCTTTCTTTATCAACCTGGAAGTAACCATTACGTCTTACG
>NC_091549.1:53257901-53262901 GCF_042767895.1 Penaeus vannamei
ATATATATATATATATATCTTTCTCCATCTATCTATCTATCTATCTATCTAATCTAATCTAATCTATTTATCTATCTATCTATCTATCTATCTATCTATCTATCTATCTATCTATCTATCTATCTTTCTATCTATCTATCTATCTATCTATCTATCTATCTTTCTATCTTTCTATCTATCTATCTTTCTATCTATCTATCTATCTATGCCTACACACTCCTGTCCTATTATCTTCATCACAAATATCGCACGACCTCCACTTCCATCCCTCCTCACCTCCCCCCCCCCACCACCACACACCCACCCACCCACCGTCCAAAAAAAGAAAAGAAAAGAAAAAAAAAAGGAAAAAAGGCCTTCATCTCTCTTCTGATCTTTATACACTCTCTTTACCCGAGAAAGTGATAGAGATACGCTCAGGATCTCCAGATCTCCCTCCTTCCCTCTCTCTCTCTCTCTCTCTCTTTCTGTCTGTCTGTCTCTCTCTCTCTTTCTGTCTTTCTGTCTCTCTTTTTCTGTCTTTCTGTCTCTCTCTTTCTGTCTGGATGTCTCTCTCTCTTTCTGTCTCTGTCTCTGTCTCTCTCTCTCTCTCTCTCTCTCTCTCTCTCTCTCTCTCTCTCTCTCTCTCTCTCGCTCTCTTTCTCTCTCTCCCTCTCTTTCTCTCTCTCTCTGCCTTTCATATCTCTCTCCATCTTCTTCTCCATCTTCTCTCCCCTCCCTTCCCCCCCCTCTCTCTCTCTCTCTCTCTCGTTCTCTCTCTCTCTCTCTCTCTCTCTCTCTCTCTCTCTCTCTCTCTCTCTCTCTCTCTCTCTCTCTCTCTCTCTCTCTCTCTCTCTCTCTCTCTCTCTCTCTCTCATCTCTCGTTCTATCTGTCCATCCGTTTTTCGATTTCTCTCCCTCTCTTTCAATCCATTTATCTATTTTTGCTTTTCTCTGTCTCTATCTATCTATTCATCTATCTTTCGTTCTTATCTATCTACTTATCTATCTGTCTATCTATCTATCTATCTATCTACATGTCTACAATTTATTAGTCTTCTTTGTATCCACCCTTCCTCTCTTTTTCCTTCTCTCTTCCTCCCTTGCTTGTCTCTCGCTTGGTAATCCTACTCCTAAACCTTTGTTCTTCCTCTTGTACCACTTGTTTCTTTAATCTTTCTCCTTCCTGTCTTCCTTCTTTTTCCTTGCGTCTTTGCTTAATCCTCCTCCTCCTCCTCATTATTATTATCTTCACTTACCTCCTCCCACCCACCCGCTTCTGCCTCCTCAACTCTCTCCTCCTTTTGTCTCTTCTTCATCCTCATATCCCTTTTCCTGTATCTCCCTTCTCTCCTCCTTCTTCCATTTTGTCATTTTTCTTTACCTCCCATCTTTATCTTTTCCTGTTCCTCCTCCATCCCCCTATCCTGCTCTTTTTTCCCTCCTCCTTCTTCTTAACCTCTTCCTCCTCCTGTTCATTCCCCCCTTCTCTACTTCTTTTTTCTTCCTCCCTTTTAATCTCTCTTCTCTAATCACTTTCGTTTTTTTTTCTCTTTCTCTCTCCACCTCCTTCCAACCTCCCTCCGCCCTCTTTCCCTTCTTATCATCTTTCAGTTTCCCATTCCCCTTTCCAACTTTTTTTTTTTATTCTTCTAATTCTCCTCCTTCCTTCCTTCCTTCCTATCTCCCTTTTCATTCCTCCCGACTGCCTCTTCCTCCTCCTCCTCCTACTACTACTACTACTACTACTACTACTCCTGCTACAACCACATCCCTTAGCCTCTTCTTCTTCTTCTTCCTCCTCCTCCTCTTCCTCTTGTTCCACTTCATCTCAGCCTCTTCCTCCTCTTTCTTCTTCTCCTCCTCCTCCTCTATCCAATCTTCTTTTTCTCTCCCTTCCCCATTCCACTCCCCCTCTTGCTTCTTCCTCCTGCTCCATCCACCTCTACACATCTCAGCCTTCTTCCTCCTCCTGCTACTGTCTCCTCTCTCCCTCCTCCATCCAATCTTTTTTTCCCTTCTCCCTCATTCCTCTTCCCCTCTTCTTTCTCCTCCTTCTTTCCAATCTTTCTTTTTTCCTTGCCCTCATTCCACTTTCCTCCTCCTCCTCTTCTTCTTCTTCTTCTTCCTTCCTTCATCTTCTTCTTCTTCTTCTTCTTCTTCTTCTTCTTTTTCTTCTTCTTCTTCTTCTTCTTCCTCTTCTTCCTCCTACTTCTTTTTCTTCCTCCTCCTCCTCCTCTTCTTCTTTTTCTTCTTTTTCTTCTTCTTCTTCCCCCTCCTCCTCCTCCTCTCCTTCCTTCCTCCTCCTCCTCTTCTTCTTTCGTCTTCTCTCCTCCTCTCTTCCTTCTTTCCTCCTTCCTCCTTCCTCTTCTTCTTCTTCTTTTTCTTCTTTCCTCTTCTTTCCTTCTTCCTTTCCTTTCCTCCTCTTTCTTCTTCTTCTTCTTCTTTTTCTCTTCTCCTCCTCCTCCTCCTCCTCTTCTTCCTTCTTCTTCTTCTTCTTCTTCTTCTTCTTCTTCTTCTTCTTCTTTTTCTTCTTCCTTCTTCTTCTTCCTCCTCCTCCTCCCTCCTCTCTCCTCCCTCCTCCTCCTCCTCGAAGATCCGCCTTCCTCCTCCTCCTCCTCTTCCTCCTCTTCCTCCTCCTCCTCCTCTCCTTCTTTCTTCTTCTCCTCCTCTCTCTCCTCCTCCTCCCTCCCCCTCCCTCCTCCTGCTCCTCCCTCCCTCCTCCCTCCTCCCCCTCTTCCTCCTCGTCCTCCTCCTCCTCAAGATCGCCTCCCTCCTCCTCCTCCTCTCCTCTTTCCTCTCTCTTCCTTCTCCTCCTCCTCCTCCTCCTCCTCCTCCTCTTCCTTCCCCTCCTCCTCCTCCTCCCTCCTCTTTCCTCTTCTTTTCTCCTTCCTCCTCCTCCCTCCTCCCTCCTCCCTCCTCCTCCCTCCTCCTCCCTCCTCCTTCTTTCCTCTTCTTCTCCTCCTCCCTTCTCCTCTTCTTCTCCTCCTCCCTCCTTCCTCTCCTCCTTCCCTCCTCCCCCTCCTCCTTCTTCCTCCCTCCTCCTCCTCCCCCTCCTCCCTCCTCCTCCTCCTCCTTCTTCTCCTCCTCCTCCTCCTCCTCCTCCCCCTCTTCCTTCTTCCTCCTCCTCCTCCTCCTCCTCCTCCCTCCTCCTCCTCCCTCCCTCCTCCTCCCTCCTCCTCCTCCTTCCTCCTCCTCCTCCTCCTCCCTCCTCTCTCCTCCTCTTCCCTCCCCTCTCCTCTTCCCTCCTCCCTCTCTCCTCCTCCTCCTCCCTCCTCCCCCTCCTCCTTCCTCCTCTTCCTCCCCCTCCTCTTCCTCCTCCTCCTCCTCCTCCTCCAGATCGCCTCCGGAGGCCCTTCCACTCTCGTGATTTACCCGGTGATTCTACGAGCACCAAACGCTCTTCTCTCTCCCTTTAGACCTCGATTTTCGTTCGTCGTTTTCACATTTTTGGGTCTTTGTGGAGTGTCCTTTTATCCTCTATTTTATATTTTCCTTTTTTTTTGTTTATTTATTTTTATTATTATTATGATATTTTTTTTTACTCTAGCTGTTTATGTGTCAATCTTTCTTTCTTTCTTTCTTTCTTCTTCTTCGTTTTCTCTAACTGTTTAGGTCTTTCTTGTATATATATATTTTTTTTTACTCTAGGTGTTTAGGCGTCTTTCTTGTCATCTATTTCTTTATATATGTGATTGTTTCTCTGTCTACATAAGATCTGTCTGTTTGGCAATCCAGCTGACTATCTATCTACCTGTCTACTTATCTATTAGTGTGTTTTTTTGTTTTTTTTTTTTACCTATTTATCTATCTCGCTACCTACCTACCTGTTTAGCTTTCTATATACATGCAAAAATACATACATACATACATACATGAATACATACATACATACATACATACATACATACATACATACATACATACATACATACATACATACATATATACATACATACATACATACATACATACATACATACATGCATACATACATACATAATTACTTACATACATATATACATACATACATACATACATACATACATACATACATACATACATACATACATACATACATTCATACATACATACATGCATACATACATACATACATACATACATACATACATACATACATGCATACATACATTCAAACATACATACATACATACATTCATACATACATACATACATACGTACATACATACATACATACATACATACATGCATACATACATTCATACATACATATATGCATATATACATACATACATACATACATACATACATACATACATACATACATACATACATACATACATACATACATACATACATACATGCATGCATACATACATACACACACACACACACACACACACACACATACGTACACACTTACATAAACGCATACACATATCATGAACCGTTTTCAATAGACAATTTAGGGCAGTTAATAGCGGAAAGGTTGTAACAACACTAACACATTCAGGATTAACAATAAAATAAGTTCAGATTTGATGAGTTCAAGTACTGGACTCAAAGGTTATTGAAGTATAAAGAAATAGGATAAATCTATTAATAACTACTCTTCACGTGTTAATTTAAACATAAGCATAGTTGTAAAAGATTCGGTCCTAGAAATAATTCTGATGTATTTAAACAAACAAACAAACAAAAAAGCTCCTTGAACTGGAGACTATTATTAAATAAACAAAAAAACACCTTGAATTGGAGACTGTTATTAAACAATCTAACAAGAGAATTTTGATAAAAGGCTGCAACCTGATTCGTGGGTGTCTGATATCATTAGAAATCGTAAATGAACTGTGCTTTTCTTAAAACTTAGCAGAATATATTGGCGGCAGAAGCATACTTGACCTTTACGTAAAAAAAAAATAGATACGAATTTGTTATGCCGAGTAGTCACGTAGGAATTAAATTACGAAAAGAATAAAGAATTTGTTATGCCGAGAAGTGGTCATGTAGTAATGGAAAAAAATATTACGTTTTTTTCC
>NC_091549.1:53285237-53290237 GCF_042767895.1 Penaeus vannamei
CGCCCATGTGCCTCCCCGCAGTGCCAGCCGCTCGTCACAATCCCATCACCGATTGTGCCAGCTGAAAAGAGCAAAAGTTGATGCTGCTGCTCAGTGCCAGCTTGCCCGTCCCTCCATTCCCCTCTCTCTCCCCTTCCCCTCGCTCCCTTCTCCCCTTCCCTCGTTTCCCTCCCCTTCCCCTCACTCCCTTCTCTCCCCTCTCCCTCGTCTCCCTCCCCTTCCCCTCACTCCCTTCTCCCCCTCCCTCGTTTCCCTCCCCTTCCCCTCACTCCCTTCTCCCCCTCCCTCGTTTCCCTCCCCTTCCCTCACTCCCTTCTCCCCCTCCCTCCCCCTTCCTCCTCCCTGCCACGTCCCCTCATCCCAGGCATTTCCCTTTCCCCCTTCCCCACCCCTCCCTCCCCTTTCCCACCCCACCCCCCCTTCCCCCACCCTTCCCTTCCCTTCCCCTCCCTCCCCTTCCCCCACCCTCCCTTTCCCCACCCCACCCCTCCCCTTCCACCCTTTCCCACCCCACCCTCTCTCATTCCCCCTCCCCTCCCCTCCCCTCCCCTACCCTCCCCTCCCCCTCCCCCTCCCATTCCCCACTCCCTCCCCTCCCCTCCCCTCCTCTTCCCCACCTCCCCTCCCCTCCCCTTCCACCCCTTCCCCACTCCTCCCCCTCCCCTTCCCTCCCATTCCCCCACTCCTCCCCTCCCCCTTCCCTCACCCCACCCTCTCCCATTCTCCACTCCTCCCCTTCCCTCCCTTCCCCTCCCCCTTCCCTCCCATTCCCCCCACACCCCCTCCCCTCCCCTCCTCTTCCCTCCCCTCCCCTCCCATTCCCTACTCCTCCCCTCCCCTCCCCTCCCTTCCCCTCCCCTCCCCTCCCATCTGTACTCAGCGCTGGCAGTTCGCATTTGGCATTTTATGAAATTCCCCTCAAATCCACACAGCGAATAAAGATTAGGAACTTTACATGCGATAATAGCGCGTGCGAATCGCCCTTTCAGACCCCTTCGCAAAGAGCGCGATTCATGCTGTGTGTGTGTGCGTGTGGACAGAAGAAAACGTACATGAATAGACATACGTACATACGCGTACATGCATGAGAAGCGGCAGAGAGAGAGAGACATCCGGGTTCCTAAGACTTTGCTAAGACAATCGCAAACTTTGCTTAGTTGCTCGTCTTGTAGGACCTGAACCTGTCTTGTGGTATTTGCATTGTCTATTGACTCTGTTGTCTGCTTGTTATTACAAATTGATAATGAAGGGCGATTGAAACCTTCGAAATGTTTCCAAAATAAACAGGAGATTATTCACGGCCGTATTGATCCACCTCTTCATATATATATATATATATATATATATATATATATATATATATATATATATATATATATATATATAGAGAGAGAGAGAGAGAGAGAGAGAGAGAGAGAGAGAGAGAGAGAGAGAGAGAGAGAGAGAGAGAGAGAGAGAGAGAATAGATAGATATGTATGTATATATACGTATGTATATATACATACATATATATATATATATATATGTATATAAATGTATATATATATATATATATATATATATATATATATATATATACATATATATATATATATATATATGTATATGTGTGTGTGTGTGTGTGTGTGTGTGTGTGTGTGTGTGTGTGTGTGTGTGTATGAATACACACACACACACATATATGTATATGAGTGTGTGAATGAGTTTCTGATGTCGTCGATCTTTGGTTTGTCCTCAAGATATATATATATATATATATATATATATATATATATATATATATATATATATATATATATATATATATATATATATATATATATGTATGTATATATATATATATATATATATATATATATATATATATATATATATGTATATATATATATAACCATATATAATTTGTATATATATATTAATCTATTTATCTATTAATTCTTCGCAAATATCTTTACATTCACAGCTCCGAAAACTCTCTCTTTCCTGCAACCCGTGTCACAAAACCGCCTGATCCCGCTGCTCCCCCCCCCCCTTGCTTGGTATGGATGAATATTTTCCAGGGATTTTCTCCCACGCCAGAAAATAGATTGTGAAAAATAGCAATACGAGACTGATCCTGAGAAATTTGCCTTCCTTATCACGGCGTTCATTTTTGCGCGTGGGTGTGACACGAACACACATATATTTACATGTATACATACATACATCTATATACATATAATTATATATACAAACATATGTACACACACACACACATGCACACACACACGCATGCACACACACACAAATACACAAACACACACGCACACACACACACACACACACACACATACATATATATATACGCATATATAAGTATTTATGTATGAAAGTCACAGACACACACAGACACACACACACACACATACACACACACACACACACACACACACACACACACACACACACATATATATATATATATATATATATATATATATATATATATATATATATATATATATATAGAGAGAGAGAGAGAGAGAGAGAGAGAGAGAGAGAGAGAGAGAGAGAGAGAGAGAGAGAGAGAGAGAGAGAGAGAGAGAGAGAGGTACATATATTATATATGTATGTATATATACATCATGTAATATCATCAGCCAGCTACATTTCCCCGTATCATGTCTCCTGATGCAAAAACCTGTTATGAATAGCCTTAAGGACGAAGTTTCCAGCATAAATACATAGTCCATAAAGCCATCTGGTCTTGGAGGAGAAAATGTTTTAAAAAGTAATAGACTGTAACAAGAAACATGACTTATAACACATCATAAAATTTGAAAATGCACTTGGGTTTTTGTGATTTATTTTTTTTCTTCTCCATTCTTCCTTTTCTTCTTTCTCTTCCTTGTGATTTTTTTCTTTCTTCCATTCTTCCCTTTCTTCTTTCTCTTCCTTGTGATTTTTTCTTCTTCTCCATTCTTCCTTTTCTTCTTTCTCTTCCTTGTGATTTTTTTTTCTTTTCTCCATTCTTCATTTTTCTTCTTTCTCTTCCTTGTGATTTTTTTTCCATTCTTCCTTTTCTTCTTTCTCTCCCTTGTGATTATTTTTTTCTTTTCTCCATTCTTCCTTTTTCTTCTTTCTCTTCCCTTGTGATTTTTTTCTTTTCCTCCATTCTTCCTTTTCTTCTTTCTCTTCCCTGTGATTTTTTCTTTCCTCCATTCTTCCTTTTTCTTCTTTCTCTTCCTTGTGATTTTTTTCTTTCCTCCATTCTTCCTTTTCTTCTGTCTCTTCCTTGTGATTTTTTTCTCCATTCTTCCTTTTCTTCTTTCTCTTCCTTGTGATTTATTTTTTTCTTTTCTCCATTCTTCCTTTTCTTCTTTCTCTTCCTTGTGATTCTTTTTCTTTTCTCCGTTCTTCTTTTTCTTCTTTCTCTTCCTTGTGATTCTTTTTCTTTGCTCCATTCTTCCTTTACTTCTTTCTCTTCCTTGTGATTCTTTTTCTTTCTCCATTCTTCCTTTTCTTCTTTCTCTTCCTTGTGATTTTTTTCTTTCCTCCATTCTTCCTTTTCTTCTTGCTCTCCCCTGTGATTTTTTTCTTTTCTCCAATCTTCCTTTTCTTCTTTCTCTTCCTTGTGATTTTTTTTTTCTTTTCTCCATTCTTCCTTTTCTTCTTTCTCTTCCTTGTGATTTTTTTCTTTCCTCCATTCTTCCTTTTCTTCTTTCTCTTCCCTGTGATTTTTTTCTTTCCTCCATTCTTCCTTTTCTTCTTTCTCTTCCTTGTGATTTTTTTCTTTCCTCCATTCTTCCTTTTTCTTCTTTTCTCTTCCTTGTGATTTTTTTCTTTCCTCCATTCTTCCTTTTCTTCTTTCTCTTCCTTGTGATTTTTTTCTCCATTTTTCCTTTTCTTCTTTCTCTTCCTTGTGATTTATTTTTTTCTTTTCTCCATTCTTCCTTTTCTTCTTTCTCTTCCTTGTGATTCTTTTTCTTTTCTCCATTCTTCTTTTTCTTCTTTCTCTTCCTTGTGATTTTTTTCTTTTCTCCATTCTTCCTTTTCTTCTTTCTCTTCCTTGTGATTTTTTCCATTCTTCCTTTTCTTCTTTCTCTTCCTTATTTTTTCTTCTCCTCTTCCTTTTCTTCTTTCTCTTCCTTGTTATTTTTTTCTTTTCTCCATTCTTCCTTTTCTTCTTTCTCTTCCCTGTGATTTTTTTTTTCTTTTCTCCATTCTTCCTTTTCTTCTTTCTCTTCCTTGTGTTTTTTTCTCCATTCTTCCTTTTCTTCTTTCTCTTCCTTGTGATTTTTTTTTCTCCATTCTTCCTTTTTCTTCTTTCTCTTCCTTGTGATTTTTTCTTTTCTCCATTCTTCCTTTTTCTTCTTTCTCTTCCTTGTGATTTTTTCTTTTTCTCCATTCTTCCTTTTCTTCTTTCCTCTTCCTTGTGATTTTTTTCTTTTCTCCATTCTTCCTTTTCTTCTTTCTCTTCCTTGTGATTTTTTTTCTTTTCTCCATTCTTCCTTTTCTTCTTTCTCTTCCTTGTGATTTTTTTCTTTTCTCCATTCTTCCTTTTCTTCTTTCTCTTCCTTGTGATTTTTTTCCTTTTCTCCTTTCTTCCTTTTCTTCTTCCTCTTTCTTGTGTATTTTTTTCTTTTCTCCATTCTTCCTTTTCTTCTTTCTCTTCCTTGTGATTTTTTCCTTTTTCTCCATTCTTCCTTTTTTTCTTTTTCTTCCTTGTAATTTTTTTATTTTTTCCATTCTTCTTTTTCTTCTTTCTCTTCCTTGTGATTTTTTTCCTTTTCTCCATTCTTCCTTTTCTTCTTTCTCTTCATTGTGATTTTCCTTTTCTCCATTCTTCCTTTTCTTCTTTCTCTTCCTATGTGATTTTTTTCTCCATTCTTCCTTTTCTTCTTTCTCTTCCTTGTTATTTTTTTCTCCATTCTTCTTTTTCTTCTTTCTCTTCCTTGTGATTTTTTTCTCCATTCTTCCTTTTCTTCTTTCTCTTCCTTGTGATTTTTTTCTCCATTCT
>NC_091549.1:53307481-53312481 GCF_042767895.1 Penaeus vannamei
TTATTATTATTATTATTATTATTATTATTATTATTATTATTATTATTATTATTACTATTATTATTATTATTATTATTATCATTATTATTATTATTATCATTATTATCATTATCATTATTATTATCATTATCATTGTCATTATTATCATTATTATTATTATTAATATTATTAATATTACTGTTATTATTATCATCATTATTATTATATTATTATCATTATCATTTTCATTATTACCATTATTAAACCTTGTATATAGGAGATTATTATTAGACCTCATTATCTTTCGTGGCAATTTATCCGTCTCCCTTAATTATCTTCAAAATAGATATGCAAATTGAATGGGTAGATAAACCGTAAGCAAGTAGATGTAACCTTTTTTTTATCAAAGCTAAAGAGAAAAGACTTTTTTCTCATAATTCGTGTGAAATATTGACGTCTGAAGAGATCTCAGCAATCTCTCTTTTTCTGTCTGTCTGTCTATTTCTCTATCTCTCCTTCTCCTCCTTCCACCTCTCTCTTTTTCTGTCTATCTATCTATCTGTCTATCTCTATCTATCCTCCTCCTCCCTCCACCTCATCTATCTATCTCTATCTCTCCTCTTCCTCCCCCATCTCTTCGTCTTTCCCCCCCTCTCTCTCTATCTATCTATCTCTCCTCTCTCTCTCTCTCTCCTCGCTCTCCTCTCCTCTCCTCTCTCTCTCTCTCTCTCTCTATCTATCTATCTATCTACTTAGCTTCTCCCCCCCCCTCTCTCTCTCTCTCTCTCTGACATCCATTCCCCTTTACCTCTCTCCTTCCTTCTCTTTCTCTCTATGTTTTCGAAAAGACGAAAAGAGAGAAAAACAGCGTCTCAAAAGAAGAGGCAAAAGGTCGGGGGGGGGGGGGGGGTGAGGGCGACGTCGAGACCCTCCTTAAGATTCATTTTCTTATTCTTATTTCTATTCTTACTTACTTTTTAGTTCTCTGCTTGTTCATTTGTTCTTTTTGTGTCCATTTCTCGAACGAAATTTTTCTTTCTAACTTCATTTTCTTCATCTGCTTTCTTCTATATTTTTACTCTTCATTTTTCTTTCCTTTTTCTCTCTCTTTTTTACTTCGTTTTATCTTTTTGGAACTTTTCTCATCCTCACCTTTTTTTCTTTCTCTCTTCCTTCTTTAATCTTTTCCTCTTCGCTTTCTTTTTTTTCTCTCTCTCTTTTATTCGTTCCTTTCATCTTTGCTTTTAAAGGGATCTAAAACTTTCCTTTCTATTAGGATAAAGATAAAAATAGAGATAATGATAATAATAATGATAATGTTAATAATGATAATAGCAATAATAACAACGATGATGAGGATGATAATGATAATGAAAATAATAATAATAATAATAATAATAATAATAGTAATATTACTACTACTACTACTACTAATAATAATAATAGTGGTAATAATAATGATAATAATAATAGTAATAATAGGGTAATAATAATAATGATGATGATAATAATAATAATAGGGTAATAATAATAGGGTAATAATAATAATAATGATAATAATAATAATAATGATGATAATTGGGGTAATAATAATAATAATAATAATGATAATAATACTACTACTACTAATAATAATAATAATGTTGATAACAATAGTAATAATAATGATTATGATAACAACTATAACTAGAATCACTTAGAGAGAGCATACCTCCGCCAAGGCAATGGCGTCACTGAAACAATTAAATTATTCACACTAGAAGAATCACATTAAAATCACCTCTTTCCCAAGTACACTGGAGACGTCCGTAAACATGACCTTCTTGGCGGAAGTAATAAAGGTAATAATAATAATATGTATCCTGTATAGTGTTAACTGATGCTATCATTAAAAAAAAAAAAAAAAAAAAAAAAAAAAAAAAAAAAAAAAAGGATCCGGGTTATGATCTAAGTTTGGCTAAGACACATCTATGGTAAAAAAAAAAAAAAAAAAAAAAAAGTAAATAAATAAAAAAAATAATAATCTGTTCATTACTTTTTTGGAGATATCTTGTTAATCAACCAACTAACCAATTCAAAGCTACCAAAATGTAACATCACGTACGCACGGACAAACACACACACAAAATCTGTGTTATTGTGCATAAACACATGTTCAACTATACATACAATATGTATACATGTGTATCAACGACAACCCTAACGACCCCTCTCGCCTTTGTAACTGGCTATTATCCAAGTTTCTATTTTCTCTTTTCAAATTCTTTTTAGCACGCGTTGTTTATCATATTCCCGGACATTTCACTGTCAAAACAAGATCAGAAGTTATCATGATTTGTGAGAGTCTAAAGTCCTTTTTTTGGCGGACTCTTGCGTGTGTTTTGGGGGCGTCTTCTGTAGGATTTTTTGGTCTTTCACGCCACCGTGTTATGGTCATTATCCCTGTCATTAATGTTTGTTGTTGTTGTTGTTGTTGTTCCTTGGGTCGTGGGGGGTGGGAGGGGGGAGGGGGGGTGTTGTAGGTGGACTGTTGTTAATGTTGTTCATGTTGCTTGGGGTGTTGTTTATTGGGTATAGTAGTATGGTTGTTATCATAAGCTTTATAATAATAATTGTTTATTTCCTCTTCTGTTCTCTCTCTATCTCTCTATATCATTTCTCTTCTCTGGCTCACTGTCTGTCTACATGCTCCCTGTCTGTCTGTCTGTCTGTCTCTGTCTCTCCCTTTCTCTCTCTCTCTCTCTTTTCCGTTCCTCTATTCCGATTTATACAAATACATATCATGTAGGAATTTTCTTTTTTTTAACTATATATGCACGCATTTATACGTCGCCATAATGCATTTCCATTGTGTTTAAATGTTTATGTTTATCGTAACTGCCTTTTAAAATATGTTCCAACGTAAAGTCCTTTTTCCTTTGTATTTTAAAAATCCGATTTAAAATTGACCGTTATTGCCACACAAATGTAAGCCACAAAACACAGGATAATCATAATTTTGTTATTTGTCCGTGTGATATCAGATGGTAATTTGTTTGATATTTTGTTTTTTTATTATTATTATTCATTTTTATATATTTTTTGTTTGTTTGTTTTTCCTTTTTCATTAATTTTGAAAATTATATAAAATGTACGCCTTCTACTGTTTTATCTTTAAGGAAGAGTAAATTTTCTATGAAATGGAAGTGTAATTCTGTGTTATAAAAGATTATTTTATCTTTCAGTACTTTGATTTCTATTCATGAGAAATTGATCCGAAGTATAATCATTAAACTGGTAATTTGAAGAGGTTTTGCTTTCAATTCTTTCTGCAGTATAAATTTATATAAAACTAAATAATACATTGCCTATTAGTCTATATCTAGGTAATATATATGTAAACATGCATACTTATATGCATGTATGTATGTATGTATGTATGTAGATATATGTATATATGTATATATGTATATATATATATATATATATATATATATATATATATATATATATATATATATATATATATATATATATGTGTGTGTGTGTGTGTGTGTGTGTATGTGTGTGTGTGTGTGTGTGTGTGTGTGTGTGTGTGTGTGTGTGTGTGTGTGCACGTATATATATATATATATATATATATATATATATATATATATATATATATATATATATATATATATATATATATATATGTGCATACAGACACACACAAACATAAGCAAACACACAAACACACAGAGACACACACACACACACAAACAAACACACACAAACACACACAGACACACGCACACACACACACACACACACACACACACATATATATATATATATATATATATATATATATATATATATATATATATATATATATATAAACATATACATACTTATATAGAGATTGTTTTTTCTAAGTTGTCTTATGAGAAAGTCCAGAAAGAAATAAAAATAAACTGGAGATTGGGGTAACTGAATGCAAAGTTGAAAAATTACTTAGTTTAAGTTGATATAGGACATATTCGCAAGTCTTTATATATATATATATATATATATATATATATATATATATATATATATATATATATATATATATATTTTTTTTTTTTTTTTTTTTTTTTTTTTTTTTCTTTCTTCTTCTTCTTTTTTCTTTTCTTTTTTTTCGAATAACAGTCATTATACAGTCAGTGGGGATATATATATAGTGAATATGCATCAAATATTGAAGGAAAACTGTGAAAAGAGACACAATCGCTCTATGGAAAGTCACGAAAAAGTCATAGAACTTTTATATCAAAAAAGTATACGAATCTCATACGATGTTATGTTATGTTTGACGTCACAACACACGCCTTGAATCCTCGTCGTTATTATTGATATGATTATGATAAATAGGATCGTCTATGATACATAAAGACACGATTAAATATGATAATTGAAGGTAAAAAACCCGTCCAGAGGCTGTTTCGCAGAGCAAATGTCCAACAATCCGTTTATCAAAGTTTTTGTTTTTTTGTTTTTATGCTTTATTATTTATCGTTTGTCTTCTGTTAATTCAGAGCTTCATCTATGACGTCAGATTCGACCTCTTACGTCATAGATGTATTTCGAGCGAGTTAAATGTCAACTTTTCTAGTCGCTTTCCCTTACTTACTGTCTTACTTACTTACTTACTCACTTACTTTCTTTCTTACTTTCTTATTTACTTTCTTTCTTACTTCCTTACTTACTTTCTTATTTACTTTCTTATTTAGTTACTTTCTTTCTTACTTACTTACTTTCTTATTTACTTTCTTATTTACTTTCTTTCTTACTTTCTTTCATACTTACTTTCTTATTTACTTTCTTTCTTACTTACTTTCTTATTTACTTTCTTACTTACTTTCTTATTTACTTACTTTCTTATTTACTTTCTTACTTTCTTATTTACTTACTTTCTTACTCACTTTCTTACTTAAAACCTTACATACTTTCTTACTATCTTATTTACTTTCTTACTTACTTTCTTACTTTTTTACTTATTTTCTTATTTACTTTCTTCC
>NC_091549.1:53324981-53327481 GCF_042767895.1 Penaeus vannamei
GTGTGTGTGTGTATGCGTGTGTTAGTGTGTGTGTGTGTGTGTGTGTGTGTGTGTGTGTGTCTGTCTGTCTATCAATCCTCTCTGACTCTATCCGTATCTCCCTCCTCTCTCTCTCTTCTATCACTTTCTATCTATATTCATCTATCTATCTACTATCTCCTTCTTTGTCTCGTTCGCTGTTCTCTCTATCTTTCGTCTAGATCAGAGTAAATTATATCAAAAAATCAAAAAATCAAAAAGTATCTTAAAGAGTCGTATATTTTGCATCTGATATCCCGAACAAAAGAAGAAGAAGAAGAAGAAAAGAAGAAAAAAAGAAAGAAAAAGAAAAAACATCGACCATACAGATAATAATGATAAATATAATGATAATAATAAAAAAATAAACAACAAAGTATCAATTCTAATATCTTCCTCAGACAAAAAAAAAAAAAAAAAAAAAAAAAAAAAACAGATACATTAAAAAAATGATGATAATAATAATAATAAATAAATTGAATAAATAAATAAAGAACGAATAAAGATGATATCAAAACAAGCAATCAGATTTCGCCCTTATTGCAAAATCGATGCCATTTCGCATTTTCTCAAAACTGACTTGCAAATTCTCGGGTTTAATGACCTTCGTAATATTATTCTTTTAATATTTACGTTGTTTCGTCCTGGTGTTGTTTGTTGTAATTGTTGTTGTTGTTATTGTTATTCTTTTTATTAGCATATTCGTTATCCTTTCTGTTGTTTTTGTTATCATCTAATGTTATATGTACTAATAATACTGCTACTACTGGTGTTATCATTATTGTTGTTAGGATTATTTTTATTTTGTTATTGTTATTATGATTAGCTTCACTATTGTTGTCGTTATCATTACCATTAGTATTGTTATTACTATCAGTATCATTGATATTATCATTATTTTATCAATAGGATGATGATTGCTATCATTATCATTATTATTACCTCCGCTACGGTTTTGGTCGCGTTGAGTTGCTAGTCTAGTTTTTTATTTGTTTGTTTGTTTCGTTAGCAGCATTTATTATCATTATTATTATTATTATTATCATTATTATTATTATTATTATTATTATTATTTTAGTCGAACTTAGATTTCATTAAATGTTGAGGATCCCGATAATGATTTGGATCCAGGGATTTTTTGAATGATTGCACCAATGCTCCCCTCTCCTCCTTCCTTCTCGTTCTCCTCCTCCTCCTCCTCCTTCTCCTCCTCCTTCTCGTCCTCCTCCTAAACCCTCTCCTTTATCTCCTCTCCCTTCTATTCTTCTCTCATCCTCCTCCTTCTTCTCCTCTTTCCTCATATATTATCCCTTCCTATATCTATCTCTCTCAGTCGTCGTCAACTTTCTATCTCCTTCTCCTCCTTTTCCTCCCTCCCTCCTCCTTCTCCTCCACTCCCCTCCTCCTCCTTCTCCTCCTCTCTACTTCTCCTCCTCCTCGCCTCCATCTATATCCTCCCTCCTCCTTCTCCTTCTCCTCCTCCTTCTCCTCCTCCTCCTTGCCCTCCTCTTCATCACCATCATTCTCCTCTTCCTCCACCTCCTCCTCCTCCTCTTCCTGCCAAGGAGGTTATGTTCCCGGGCGTCACTTGTGTACTTGAGAAAAGGCAGAGGTATGCGCTTTCTAAGGGCTTATAGATATTATCATTATTATCATCATTATCATTATTGATATCATTTTCATTATAATTATTATTACCCTTATTATTACAATTATCATTATCGTTATAATGATAATAATAATAGTAATGATAATTATTATTACTGTTACTATCATTATTATTATCATTATTATCATCATCATTATTATTATTGTTGCTATTGTTAGTGCTATTATTGTTAGTATTATTAATATTGTTATTATCATTATTATCATCATTATTATTATCATTATCACTTCTATTATTATTATTATTATTATTATTATTATTATTATTATCATTATTATCCTTATCATCATTGATTGTTGTAGTAGTAGTAGTAGTAACATCACACTTATCTTTCCAAGTAGTCTTTTTATTATTAATGTTTTACCACATCCCATTCATTAGCACCGTGTTGCTATTTCTCCTACACCCTCTTCCATCAACTATTTTGCATTTATTATAAGCTTTATCAATATTATTCCTTTACTACGAGCAGTATCTTTTGGCATTCATATGACATTTCGAAAAGATTCCTAACTTGATATGCATTTGGAATATGCAATTTTGATGGATTTACCTATAATGCAGAGGCTAATAAAATTTGTAATATCCATATCAAGTGCATGTTGAATCGATTGCATTGATCTGTACCTGCAACTAGATTTTTTTTTCTTTTTTTTCATTTTATATGTGATTGTCTATAAATCACGTGGTTCGTGGTTTCTGTAGTGGCTGTTTGATAGAATATTGTTGTTATGACATTTGTAAAGATATTTTTATTACTAATATCTATATTGATGCTATTACTGGTATAACTATTTTTTTAATTCTCTGCGA
>NC_091549.1:53353617-53356117 GCF_042767895.1 Penaeus vannamei
GTGTGTTTCTGTGTGGGTGTGTATATGTATATGTATTGTTTTCATTTTCATTTTCTAACTCCTGCAAATTCACTTTCTGTTTTCCTCCCCATGTAGTCCCCTCTCCTTCTTTCTACGTCATTCTCTGTCCCTTTTCCTTTTCATCCATCCTTCTCCGTTTCCATTTCCTCTCCATTTCCTTTCTTAATCTCTTCTTCTTCCGTTGAGGATTTGCATATTCTCCTTTATACCAGTTTTTCCTAAAAAGTTGTTTCCTATTGCTCTTTCATTTCATTTATCGTCGTTTCTCTTATGCTTTGTTCGCACTTATCATTGTAATTTTACTTTGCTTTTACTTTTTTTTTTTAAGAGTGGTTAGGTTTTGTGTATATATGCATTTATGTATATATTTACACACACACACACATACACACCTTGCTCTCCCCCCCTCCCCTCCCCCTGTAATCCCTCGCCCTCCCACTCCCCCATCTCCCCTCTCCCTCACCCCCCTCACCCCATACCCCTCAATAGTTTCCCCCCCTCCCCTGCCCCTTCCTCCCTTCTCATCCCCCCTCACCCCATACCCCCTCACCCCTCACCCTCAATCCTTTTCCCCCTTCCCCCCCCCCTCACCCCCTTCCTCTTCCATCCCCCACATTCAACCCTTCCCCCCTCCCCCTCCCATCCCCCCTCAATCCTTTTCCCCCTCCCCCTTCCCCCTCAATCCTTCCCCCCCCCCCTCACCCTTCCCCCTTCACCCCTTCGTCTCCCCCCTCAATCCTTTTCCCCTTCACCCTCCCATCCCCCCCCACCCATTCACCCCTTCCTCTCCCCCCTCCCCCATCCCTCCCCTCCCCCTCCCTCCCACACTCAACCCATCCCCCCTCACTCTTCCCCCCCCCTCCCTCCCCATTCACCCCTTCCTCTCCCCCTCCCCCTCCCCCTCCCTCCCACATTCAACCCTTCATCCCTCACCCTCCCCCCTCACCCACCTCACCCCTTCCTCTTCCCTCACCCTTCCCCCCCACCCCCCTACCCCTCCCCCACATTCAACCCTTCATCCCCTACGGACCTCATGAGCAGCCCTTAACACGGGTTCGAATCTCCTCAAATTTCGTATAAAAATCAGATACCAAACACTAACGAGATACGTCGGCTTTATGGCCCTACGTATAAGGGGGTAAGATCGAGCCATAGGGTGTGTGGGGGGGGAGGGAGGGAGGGGGAAGTTGGGGGAGGCTTCTTACTGGTATCATTTAGGAGCTTCTTGTGTTTCGTCTGGTCTTTTCTTCTTTTTTTTTTTTTTTTTTTTTTTTTGGTCTTTTTTTGTTTTGTTTTTCTTTCTATTGTATTTCTCTGTATTTCTCTGTATTGTATTTCTCTCTGTGTTTCTCTGTATTGTATTTCTCTCTGTCTTTCTCTGTATTGTATTTCTCTCTGTCTTTCTCTGTATTGTATTTCTCTCTGTCTTTCTCTGTCTGTCTGTCTTTCTGTATCTGTCTGTCTCTCTCTCTCCCTCTCTGTCTGTCTGTCTGTCTGTCGTTCTCTCTCCCTCTTTGTGCACTGATTTGTCTTTTTTCTCTCTTAATTATTATTTTTTTCTTTCCTACTTTAAAAGAGAAACCAATTGTTCCTTGTTCCACTTTTTTTCTTGTTTATTCTACTTTTTTTTTCTTCTTCTTCCTCCTTCTCCACTTCCTATTCCTTCTTTTCCATTTCCTCCTTCTCCACTTCCTCCTCTTCCTACTACTCCCTCTCCTCCTCCCCCATGCCTTCTTCCTCCTCCTCCTCCTCTTCCTCCTCCCCCTCCGCCTCTTCCTTCTCCTCTTCCTCCTCTTCCTACTACTCCCTCTCCTCCTCCCTTTTGCCTTCTTCCTCCTCCTCCTCTTCCTCCCACTCTCCCTCTTCCTCCTCTTCCTTCTCCACTTCCTCCTCCTCCTCCTACTATTACTCCCTCTCCTCCTCCTCCTCCTACTTCCCCTACATCTTCCTCTTTTTGGAAGCGATAAATGGGTTCGGTAGAATGATTATGATGGGGGTAATGATCCGTGTTTCAGTTTGATTAGCGGGGTTTACTGTACCCTTATTGGCATATCAAAGAGAGAGAGAGAGAGAGAAAGAGGGTGGGAAGAAAAGGAGAGAGAGAGGAGGGGAAGGAGAGAAGGGGAGAAAGAGGGTGAGGAGGGGGGGGAAGGGAGAGAGAGAGAGAGAGAGAGAGAGAGAGAGAGAGAGAGAGAGAGAGAGAGAGAGAGAGAGAGAGAGAGAGAGAGAGAGAGAGAGAGCAAGAGAGAGAGAGAGAGAGAGGAGGGTACAGGGAGAGAGAGAGAGAAAGAAAGAGAGAGGAGGGGAAGAGAGAGAGAAAGAGGAGGGGGAGAGAGAGAGAGAGAGAGAGAGAGAGAGGGAGAGAGAGAGAGAGAGGAGGGTAAAGAGAAGAAAGAGAAGAAAGAGAGAGAGAAAGAGAAGAAAGAGAGAGGAGGGGAAAGAAGAAAGAGAAAGAGAAGAAGAGAGAGAGGGGAAAGAG
>NC_091549.1:53368617-53371117 GCF_042767895.1 Penaeus vannamei
GGAGGGGGGGTAAGGGGGGTCGGGGATGGGTGTCAAAGGGGGGTCCGGGCGAGGATGGAGCGGCTTGAGGTGGCGAGGGAAAGGGGGTGAGGGGGTTGGGGGGGACTAGAGGGGTTAAGGGGGGGTTGGGTTGGGTGTTAAGGGGGGAGGGGGTGTAGGGGGGAGCGAATGAGGTGGTGAAAAAAAGGGGGGGGGGAGGTTGGGGGTTAAAGGGAGACTAGGGGGGACTAGAAGGGTCAAGGGGGTTGAGTTGGGGTTTAAGGGGTATGTGGTGTAGGGGGGGGGGATGGCTGAGGTGGCGAAAAAAGGGGGGGTTGGGGAGTCTAGAGGGGACTAAGGGGGATGGGGTTGGGGTTCAATGGGAGGAAGTGGGGGTGTAGTGGGGTTTAGGGGGGATTGGGGTGGGATTCAAGGGGAGGAGGGGTGTGTAGGGGGGGTGTTGGGGTGGGAGTTTATAGGGGAGGGGGGAAGGCATGGTCTTCGGGTTTACTCTGGGTGTGACAGGCGTTGTTTATTTTAAGGGGGACGGGAGGGGGGGAAGGTGGGATGGAGAGAGAAAGAGAGAGAGGGGAGAGAGAGAGAGAGAGAGAGAGAGAGAGAGAGAGAGAGAGAGAGAGAGAGAGAGAGAGAGAGAGAGAGAGAGAGAGAGAGAGAGAGAGAGAAAGTAAGAGAGATAGATAATAGAGAGAGAGAGAGAGAGAGAGAGAGAGAGAGAGAGAGAGAGAGAGAGAGAGAGAGAGAGAGAGAGAGAGAGAGAGAGAGAGAGACAGGCAGACAGAGAAAGAGAAAGAGAAAGTAAGAGAGAGAGAGACAGAGAGAAAATCATGCATATATTCATACACAGATCATATAACCATAACAGGAAATAACACCCAACTACCCAAAGCCAGCGACCGATTTCTCTAAGCTTCTTAACCAAAGCTGAAAGCATTTTACTTCTCTCGCAAGAAAGCATAAGAAAAAAACAACAACAAGAATTCCACAAGACTGACGACGCAATCATACATGAACAAAAATCCCATCAAAGAAAGAAAGAAGAAGAAGAAGAAAAAAAAGAAAAGAAAAGAAAAAAAGGAGTAAGTCACCCAAAGGCTTCTTGTAAGTGTGTGTTCCGCAGCGGTCCGACTGCGGTCTGATCACAGGTCCATTGAAATGCAACATGCAAGCTGGCTGCAATTCGGTCGTCACATACACCAGGTGTTCGAGAAGACTTCGGGCGGGGGGGGGGGGGGTATAAGGTATAAGGGGAGGCTGTGGATCAGGAGACACACTTAAACACACATATACTTATAGTAGAAAAACCCACAATACACAAACGGAATTAATTGATGAAAGTGAGATGAAAATGGAGGACGATTCTGAAACTGTTGTCTCATTTCCTTCAATAAATCTAGTTTGTGCATTGTGGGTTTTTCTACCATAAGTATCAACACGTTTGAGTACTTTTCCACTCAACACATACTTATGCAACACGTATATATAGAGAAAAAACAGAAACTCTGTATATACATATTCATATACAGCATGTACATGTATACATATATGTGTATATGTATACGAACAAATCGAAAGATAGATATTCATTTAATAATGTACGGCTTTGATTTCGCTTTTATTTACTATTCACTGAATTATGCATTGATTTTTAAAAATCATGATATAAACAAAAGTGAAAAAATATCCACTCAAAAGCCATATACATTTTACATATGCAATATTGCAAATTATACGTAGATTGCAGATGATTGCATCTATATATGGCACAAATTATACCACCAACGGGGCTATAATGGCAGGAATATGCAGCTAAATACGGCATATGTAAAACGAAAGAGATAAAAACAGTTCAAACGAGTATTATGGTCAACCACGCAGCTTTCTCTCTTTCTCTCTCTCTCTCTCTCTCTCTCTCTCTCTCTCTCTCTCTCTTTCTTTCCCTCTCTGTGTCTCTGTCTCTCTCTCTGTCTCTCTCTCTCTCTCTTTCTCTCTCTCTCTCTCACTCTCTCCTCTCTCTCTCCTCCCCCACTCTCTCTCTCTCTCTCTCTCTCTCTCTCTCTCTCTCTCTCTCTCTCTCTCTCTCTCTCTCTCTACTTCTCTCTCTCCTTCTCTCTCTCCTTCCCTCCTTCCCTCCCTCTCTTCTCTCTCTCCTTCCTCCCTCCCTCCCTCCCTCCCTTCTCCCCCTCACTCTCTCCTCTCTTTCTCTCTCTCTCTCTCGCTCTCCCTCTTTCTCTCTCTCTCGCTCTCTCTCTCTCTCTCACTCTCTCTCACACACACACATACAAACACACGCTTCTATATCTCTTTTCATTCTTTCACTGTTATTTTCGCTTACTCTATCTTTGTATCTTCGCCTATCTCCTTCGCTATCTCTCTCTTTCTTACGCCCTATCCCTCCCTCTCTCTCTCTCTCTTCTCTTCTATTTTTATTTTTCATGCCCAGGCAGTCAACTTCACCAAACGTGTTTACAGGAACCATTTAAGTAAACAAGCATATGGACAT
>NC_091549.1:53381117-53388617 GCF_042767895.1 Penaeus vannamei
TATATATATATATATATATATATATATATATATATATATACATATATGTATATATGATTTCTCTCTCCCTCTCTCTTTCTCTTTCTCTTTCTCTCTCTTTTCTTTCCCTCTCCCCATTTCACTGCGCAACTGCTGATCCCATTTCCTCGCGGCAGAGCTCAGCGAGATGCAGGAGATGTCAAGTGTCACGTTTTCAAAAAGCGCACACAAACATGGACCTTTACATCACACACACACACGCACACACAGACTCACTCACGCACAGGCTCACACACAGACTCACTAATACACACGCATACACAGACTCACTCACACACACACGCACAGACAGGCTCACTAACACACACACGAAAACACAGACTCACTAACACACACGCACACACGGACTCACTCACACACACGCACACTCAGACTCAATCACACACACACGCACACACAGGCTCACTCACACACACACGCACACACGGACTCACTCACACACACGCACACTCGGACTCAATCACACACACACACGCACACAGACTCACTAACACACACGCACACACAGACCCACTAACACACATACTCACTAACACACACACACACATACCAACACCCAAACATACTCATGTATACACACACACGCGCGCGTTCACACTCACACACAAACACGCACGCACACACAAACATACAAACACACACACACACACGCACGCACACACAAACATACAAACACACACGCACGCACACACAAACATACAAACACACACACACACGCACACATACAAAAAAATAAAATAAAAAAAAATAAAATTAAAAAAAAACACACACACACACACGTTCATTCACCAAAAGGTGGGCGTGGGACAGGGTTGACATGATCTAAAGAGGGGGCGACCACCCCTCTCCAGGTGAAATTCAATTAATTGGATTTTCTTTGAGAGTTTAAAGGGCCGGGGGGCGGTGGGGGGGGGGGGGGTCATAAGGGGAGGGTGGGGGGAGGGGGGGATAGAAGGTAGGGAGAGGTGGGGGAAGAGGGGAGATGAGCGTGGGAGGTGGGGGAAGGGGGAATGGGGGAGGTAGAGGAACTGAGGAGGTGGGGGGAGGGGAGAAGAGGAAGGGAAAAGGGGGAATGGGGTAGGGGTAGGGGGAGGGGAAAGGGAGGAAGAGAGGGAGGGGAGGAGTAGATAGGTTGATGACCTGTTCCCTTTCCATCTCTTTCACTCTTTTTCTCTGCTATCTTCTCCTTTTCATTCTCCTCTTTCATCTGCTCTTCCTTTTTAATTTTTCGTGTCTGAATTCTTCCTTTTCTATCTACTATTTTAATTCTCCTTCTCCTTCTATTTCTCTTCCTTTTTATCCAACTTCTCCTTCTATTTCTCTTCCTTTTTATCCAACTTCTCTTTCTATTTCTCTTCCTTTTTATCCAACTCCTCCTTCTCTTGGTTCTTTTTTCTTTTCTTTAGCGTTGTTTTCATTCCTTCTGTTCTTACTCTCATTTATCCTCTTTTTCTTCATCTTCTTTCACCTAATGCCCATTTCTCTCTTTTTTTCTTCTTCTTCTTTACTTCTTTTTTTTACTCCTCCTATTAGATCTGTTTTTATCATTATTTTACTTCTCCTCTTCGTCAACTTCATATTTCTCTTGCTCTTGTATCCCTTATTTTCCCTTTATCTCTTCCTCTTTCCCTTACTTATACTTGTATTTTCTCCTTCTCTTCTTCCTCTTTCTTCTTCCTTTCCTTCTCCTCTTCCTTTTTATCTCCTCCACCTCCTCCTATCCTAGTCCCCTTCCCCTCCTCCATCTCCCCCTTCCCCCTTCCCTTTCCCCTCCCCCTCCTCCATCTCCTCCTTCCCCTCCTTCTCTTCTCCTTCTTCTTCCCTCACTCCTCCTCCTCTCCTCTCCTCCCCTCCTCCTCCTCCTCCCCTTCTACTCCTCCTCCTTCCCCCTTCCCCTCCCCCTCCATCTCTTCCTTCCCCCTTCCCTCTTCTCCCTCCTCCTTCTCCATCTCCCCTTCTCTCTTTCCCTCCCCTTCTCTCTTCCGCCTCCCCCCCCTCTCCTCCTTCCCCCTTCCTTCTTCTCCCTCCTCCTTCTCCATCTCCCCCTTCCCTCTCCTCTCCTCCCCCTCCTAAATCTCCTCCATTCCCTCCTCCTTCTCTTCTCTTTCCTCTCCTCCTTCCCCTCCTCCTCTTATTCCTCTCGCCGTCCTCCCTCGCCTCCTTGCTCTTTCTCCAGCATCTCTCCTACTACAGCGAGGTGTGAAGTGGCGTGAACACTTCGCTTTATCTCCACCTTCCTACACCTCGTTGCCCACTCATGCAGTAAGGCTGAGAGAGACGGAGAGAGAGAGGGAGGGAGAGGGAGGGGGAGAGGGAGAGGGAGGGAGAGGGAGGGGGAGAGGGAGAGGGAGGGAGAGGGAGGGGGCGAGGGAGAGGGAAGGAGGGGGAGGGAGGGAGGGAGGGAGAAGGAGAGGGAAGAAGAGGGAGAGGGAAGGAGGGAGAGGGATTGAGAGGGAGGGAGAGAGAGAGCGACAGAGAGAGAGAGAGAAAGATAGATAGATAGAGAGAGAGAGAGAGAGAGAGAGAGAGAGAGAGAGAGAGAGAGAGAGAGAGAGAGAAAGAGAGAGAGAGAGAGAGAAAGAGAGAGAGGGAGAGACAGACAGACAGACAGACAGAGAGCATAAAACGCTCGATAAACCTTCTATACGGGTTGTCTGAATGACTGGTAGCGGTAGTGTATACCCTGATGTGGCTGCACACTCTATTGGAGAGAACACACGATAAGAACACAACGGAGGCTGGAGGTCAGTGCTGAGTGATGTGCGGGCGAGTGTGAGAGTAAGGTCAAACCAGGTCGACCTTAAATACCCCTTGGCTTGTGGCATGTCGATGAGGGCGCGTTCCCCACGTGGGTACGCACATGGCTATTCTTGCTTGCTGTGAACACGGCCACGTGGAGTATGCTAGAGAGAGAGAGAGAGAGAGAGAGAGAGAGAGAGAGAGAGAGAGAGAGAGAGAGAGAGAGAGAGAGAGAGAGAGAGAGAGAGAGAGAGAGAGAGAGAGAGAGAAGAGAGAGAGAGAGGAGAGGAGAGAAGAGAAGTGATAGATAGATAGATTGATAGAGAGAGAGACAGAAAGAGAGAAAGAGAGACAGACAGACAGAGAGAAACACAGGCAGAAAAAAAATATATAGAAAGCAAGGAAAGCGAAAACGAAGAAGAAAGACAAGTAACAAGAGAGAAAAAAAGACCAAACGAAGGAAGAATAGAAAAGAAAAGAAAAGAAGATAACATAGCCAACAGAACGATAATAAAAATGAACTCCCAAAACTCTCTAATTTTACCTTTTATACCAAAAACTTCTAGGGAACCGCCGCCGACCTTTAAAGATTACACAAGTCTATAATTTACAACTTTAGCGCATTCACAGCTGATGAGTCCTGTCAATCGGAAATTATATATAATCTTGCTTTTTGCAGGAATTTTGTATTTTTCATTTTCGCAAAAAAAAAAAAAAAAAAAAAAAAAAAAAAACTGATTGCTACCTACTGCTGTGCAACAATATCATTTAACGATAGAAATTGATGTTGCTTCTTTTGTTATTATTTTTATTACTATTTACCTATTTTATTATTATTGTTGTTACTATTATTATTATTGTTGTTGTTACTATTATTATTATTGTTGTTACTATTATTATTATTGTTGTTACTATTATTATTATCCTTAGTGTTGTTGCCATGATTAATACTATCATTGTTGTTGCTATTATTAATCCTTATTACTATCATTACTATTATTATTTTTTATGATCATTATTATTATCATTTTCATTATCATTATTATTAACATTATACTATTATACTATTATCATTATTATGATTATTGCCATTACTATTTTCATTGTCATTATCAATATTGTTATGAATATAAACCTTAATAGTATTAGCATTATTATTATTAACAGAATCATTGTTGTGATCAATATAATTATTTTTTTTTCTGTTATATATTGTAGTATCTATAGTAATCATTATCATCATTATTATTATCATTGTTATTTCTATTATCATGATAAGATTTACTATGAATGTGTTTCCGTACGTCTTACAAGTGTGTATTGAACACCTTGTGTCTATATCTATTCTAAATTATTTTTACAATAAGAATCAAAATTAGATTGCCAGGATCTGACGCCATTAAAGTTTTATATTCAAGTTCCTTTTAACATTGTCACTTTTTTAATTATTCAATGATACCTATTTGAATTTCAGATCCCAGCTTCGTTAATTAATAACTCTCCCTTATTCATATTAAGCTCTTCCGTGATACAAATTCCCATGGTTATTTTTTTATTTATTTTTTTATTTTTTTTTTTTTTTTGTGAATTCCCTGTGTCTCTCCGCTTTTATGGGTCCAGTGTCCAAGAATTTAGGGATTAAGGATTTTTTTTGTGTGTGTGGGAATGTGTGTCTTTGTATTGTTGAAGAGGTTTATTTTTGTTTATTTTCCTTATTATTCACTTTTTTTAAATGTAATTTATCTTCGTTTTTCATTTTTTTTCTTCTCATTTACCCATTCATTCACCTTGAGACAAATTCGATTTTCTCGACATAGTTTTTCCTTCATTTCTTAATTATTTATTTATCATTATAATTATTATTTCTTATCATCCTCTTCTTAATATAATTTCCTCCTTTCTTCATTTTTTTCTCTTCTTCTCTATCCATTCCCCTTGCTCCAAAATTCGCTTTCCTCGTCCCAGTCTCTTCTTCACTTCATAATTATCTATTCATTATTTCTTTTCCTTATCATCCACTTTTTCATAATATAATTTATCTTCGTTCTTTATTTCTTTCTGTTATTACCCATCCATTCCCCTTGCTCCAAAATTCTATTTCCCCGTCCCACTCTCTCCTTCACTTCATAATTATCTATTCATTATTATTTATTTTTCTTATCATCCACTTTTTCTTAATATAATTCCCTCCCTTCCTCCTTCCTTCAATTTTTCCTCTTCTTCTCTATCCATTCCCCGTTCTCCAAATTCGATTTCCCCGTCCCTGTCTCTCCTTCATTTCTTAATTATTTATTTATTATTTCTTTTCCTTATCATCCATTTTTCAATAATATAATTTATATTCGTTCTTCATTTCTTTCTCTTCTTACCCATCCATTCCCCTTACTCCAAATTCGATTTTCCCGTCCCAGTCTCTCCTTCACTTCATAATTATCTATTTATTATTATCTATTTTTCATATCATCCACTTCTTAATATAATTCCCTCCTTCCTTTTTTTTTTTCTTTTTTTTCTCTTCTTCTCTATCCATTCCCCTTACTCCAAAATTCGACTTCCCCGTCCCAGTCTCTCCTTCATTTCATAATTATCTATTCATCATTATTTATTTTTCTTATCATCCACTTTTTCTTCATATAATTCCCTCCATTCTTCAATTTTTTTCTCTTCTTACCCATCCATTCCCCTTGCTCCAAAATTCGATATCCCCGTCCCAGTCTCTCTTTCATTTCATAATTATTTATTTATTATTTCTTTTCCTTATCATCCATTTTTTCATAATATAATTTATCTTCGTTCTTCAATTTTTTCTCTACTTACCCATCCATTCCCCTTCCTCCAAAATTCGAGTTCTCCGTCCCAGTCTCTCCTTCACTTCATAATCATCTATTTATTATTATTTATTTTTCTTATCATCCACTTCTCAATACAATTCCCTCCTTTCTTCAATATTTTTCTCTTCTTCTCTATCCATTCCCCTTGTTCCAAAATTCGATATCCCCGTCCCATTCTCTCCTTCACTTCATAATTATCTATTTATTATTATTTATTTTTCTTATCATCCACTTCTTAACATAATTTATCTTCGTTCTTCAATATTTTCTCTTCTCTATTCTTTCCCCTTGCTCCAAAACTCGATTTTCCCGTCTCAGTCTCTTTCACTTCATAATTATCTATTCATTATTTCTTTTCCTTATCATCCACTTCTTAACATAATTTATCTTCGTTCTTCAATTTTCCTCTTCTTGCCCATCCATTTCCCTTTGCTCCAAAATTCGATTTCCTCGTCCCACTCTCTCCTTCCTTTCACAATTAAGATTCGTTTCCGAGTTCCAGGGCGTTCCCGTGTATCAGGATTTCAGCGCTTAATAATAGCGATGTCTCGACAGTACTCCGTTCCGAGCGGTTCCGTGTTCACAGTCGATCCCCTTAAGCGCTTCCAGCTGTTCCAGCGGTCCCCTTGTTCAGATATTCCGGAGGGGAAGCGAGGATCCGATGGGGGATGTGGAGGAGGAGGGGGGGGGGAGGAGGGGGAAGAGGAAGTGGAAGAGGAGGGGGAAGAGGTGGAAGAGGAGGGGGAGGTGAGAGAGGAAGGAGAAGAGGAGGGGAGGAGGAGGTGAAAGAGGAGGAGTAGGAGGAAAAGGAGGAGGAGGTGGAAGAGGAGGAGGAGAAGGAGGTGAAAGAGGAGGAGGAGGGGGAGAAGGAGGAGGAGGAAGGAGAAGAGGAGGAGGAGGAAAAGGAGGAGAAGGAAGAGGGAGAGGACGGCGACGACGACGCAGAGGAGGAAGAGGACTGAGAGAAGGAAAACGAATAAGAAAAAAAGAAAGAAACAGAAAAGAGAACACGACAAGGAGAATAAAAAACGAAATTAGAAAAATGAGAAAAAAAAGAAAAAAAATAATAACCGAGACGAACAAAAAAAAAAACGAATCAAGAAATAAAACATAGGGAAAAATACCCCAAAAAAAGAGACGGAAAAAAACCAAAGAATAAGAATAAGAAGAGAGAAGATAAGGATAAGGAGGATGAAGATGAGGATGAGGAGCAGGAAGCAAGGTAGTTGACTGACCTTCATGCACCCTAAAGCCACGTTCTCGACCCTCATTATCTGCGCTCAATTAAGTTGTGTAATACGATTCAAGCAGGGTACGAATTTAAAGGGATGGGGGGAGGGGGAGGGGGGACGGTGGGAAGGGTAAGGGGAGGAGTGGGGAGGGGGCGGTGGGAAGGGTAAGGGCCTACTTGGGGAATGAGGGATAGGGGAATGAGGAGGAGGAGTGGGGGAGGAGGAGGTGGAAGAAGGGAGGAGGGAGGGGGTGGGATATGGGCCTACTTGGTGAATGAGGGATAGGGGAGTGTGGGGAAGGAGGAGGAGTGGGGGAATGGAGGAGGGAGGAGGGGTGGGAAGGGCCTATTTGGGGAATGATGGTTATGGGAGTGGGGGAGGAGTGGGGAGGTGGAGGTGGAAGAGGGAGGGTAGGGGGTAGGATATGGGCCTACTTGGGGGATGAATGCTAGGGGAGTGGGGGGAAGAGGAGGTAGAAAAGGGGGGAGGGGGTAGGATATGGGCCTTCTTGGGGAATGAGGGTAGGGGGAGGAGTGGGAGGTGGAGGTGGAAGAGGGGGGTAGGGGGTAGGATATGGGCCTACTTGGGGGATGAATGCTAGGGAGTGGGGGGAAGAGGAGGTAGAAAAGGGGGAGGGGGTAGGATATGGGCCTTCTTGG
>NC_091549.1:53393617-53398617 GCF_042767895.1 Penaeus vannamei
TGAATTTTATTGGTGGATTTTCAAGTTCCTGTACATTCTATTTTCATCTTGTTTATTTTTCTTTATATTTTTTTTATATTTTTATTTATTTATTTATTTTATTTTTTTTATTTATTTTTTTTTTTTTTGAAAGAATTGGAGATCATGCTAATCGATAATTGATCTTTGGTTTCTTCCATTTTTTATATATATATTGATTAGGTTTATGTGTGTAATTGGGTCTTAGTATTATAGATAGATAAAGAAGAATATAGATTATCGTAGAAAGTTGTATCTGCCAGAATTATTAAAGAGCTGAAGTGTTTAAAATCAATAAATAGAAATAACTTGGATCTATAACCTTTTTCTCCAACACTTTCCCTTCTCCTCCCGCTTCTCCAACACTTTCCCTTCTCCTCCCGCTTCTCCAACACTTTCCCTTCTCCTCCCGCTTCTCCAACACTTTCCCTTCTCCTCCCGCTTCTCCAACACTTACCCTTCTCCTCCCGCTTCTCCAACACTTTCCCTTCTCCTCCCGCTTCTCCAACACTTTCCCTTCTCCTCCCGCTTCTCCAGCACTTTCCCTTCTCCTCCCGCTTCTCCAACACTTTCCCTTCTCCTCCCGCTTCTCCAGCACTTTCCCTTCTCCTCCCGCTTCTCCAACACTTTCCCTTCTCCTCCCGCTTCTCCAACACTTTCCCTTCTCCTCCCGCTTCTCCAACACTTACCCTTCTCCTCCCGCTTCTCCAACACTTTCCCTTCTCCTCCCGCTTCTCCAACACTTTCCCTTCTCCTCCCGCTTCTCCAACACTTTCCCTTCTCCTCCCGCTTCTCCAACACTTACCCTTCTCCTCCCGCTTCTCCAACACTTTCCCTTCTCCTCCCGCTTCTCCAACACTTTCCCTTCTCCTCCCGCTTCTCCAAACTTTCCCTTCTCCTCCCGCTTCTCCAACACTTCCCCTTCTCCTCCCGCTTCTCCAACACTTTCCCTTCTCCTCCCGCTTCTCCAACACTTTTCCCTTCTCCCTCCCGCTTCTCCAACACTTTCCCTTCTCCTCCCGCTTCTCCAACACTTTCCCTTCTCCTCGCTTCTCCAACACTTTCCCTTCTCCTCCCGCTTCTCCAACACTTTCCTTCTCCTCCGCTTCTCCAACACTTTTCCCTTCTCCTCCCGCTTCTCCAACACTTTTCCTTCTCCCACTCCGCTTCTCCAACACTTTCCCTTCTCCTCCCGCTTCTCCAACACTTTCCCTCTCCTCCCGTTTCCAACACTTTCCCTTCTCCTCCCGCTTCTCCAACACTTTCCCTTCTCCTCCCGCTTCTCCAACACTTTCCCTTCTCCTCCCGCTTCTCCAACACTTTCCCTTCTCCTCCCGCTTCTCCAACACTTTTCCTTCTCCTCCCGCTTCCTCCAACACTTCCCCTTCTCCTCCCGCTTCTCCAACACTTTCCCTTCTCCTCCCGCTTCTCCAACACTTTCCCTTCTCCTCCCGCTTCTCCAACACTTTCCCTTCTCCTCCCGCTTCTCCAACACTTTCCCTTCTCCTCCCGCTTCTCCAACACTTTCCCTTCTCCTCCCGCTTCTCCAACACTTTCCCTTCTCCCTCCCGCTTCTCCAACACTTTCCCTTCTCCTCCCGCTTCTCCAACACTTTCCTTCTCCTCCCGCTTCTCCAACACTTTCCCTTCTCCTCCCGCTTCTCCAACACTTTCCCTTCTCCTCCCGCTTCTCCAACACTTTCCCTTCTCCTCCGCTTCTCCAACACTTTCCCTTCTCCTCCAAGCTTCTCCAACACTTTCCCTTCTCCTCCCGCTTCTCCAACACTTTCCCTTCTCCTCCCGCTTCTCCAACACTTTCCCTTCTCCTCCCGCTTCTCCAACACTTTCCCTTCTCCTCCCGCTTCTCCAACACTTTCCCTTCTCCTCCCGCTTCTCCAACACCCTTCATCCTCCTCCATCATAATTTTCCTCCTTTGACAACCTTTTACAACCCCCCATCCGTATTATAACATTTCTTACGATCTATATTCTCCTTATCTCTTCACAAACTTCTTGTCATGGGTCTTCTACCATCCGCCCCCTCCCCCCCACCTACAGCCTCCACAACCCCACGCATCTCCCTACGCACTTATCTCCACCATTTCCACCTCCATCAGACCTCCATACCGCTTCCCCACATTTACTCTTCCTCTCTCTTTCCCTCCCTTTCGTTCCCTCCGTTCCACAAGGATATCTTCCCTCCATTCCCTCTTCCCCTTCCCTCCATTCCCTCTTCCATTTCCCTCCATTCTCTCTTCCACTTCCCTCCATTCCTTCTTCCACTTCCCTCCATTCCCTCTTCCATTTCCCTCCATTCTCTCTTCCACTTCCCTTCATTCTCTCTTCCACTTCCCTCCATTCCCTCTTCCACTTTCCTCCATTCCCTCTTCCACTTCCCTCTATTCCCTCTTCCACTTCCCTCCACTCCTATACGTCCCACACTCATAACGTACCCCAACCTCCCTCCCTCTTTCACAACTCCTTTGCCCCCTCATCTCCTAACCCCTTTGTGCACTTCTTCGACGCACCCCCACCCCCTCCCTTCTCTCCACTCTCCATACACCTCCTTCTACACCTTTCCCTACCTTTACGCAACCCCAATCCCCCTTCTCTCTCTCTCTCTCTCTCTCTCTCTCTCTCTCTCTCTTTCTCTCTCTCTCTCTCTCTCTCTCTCTCTCTCTCTCTCTCTCTCTCTCTCTCTCTCTCTCTCTCTCTCTCTCTCTCTCTCTCTCTCTCTCTCTCTCTCTCCGTGGACCTGCTTGTAACACCTAACCCTCTCCACACACCCCTGTCCTCTCAGTTCCCTCCACACTCTCTTTCCCTCCACATTCCCTTCTCTCTGGGGACTCACCTGTACTCCCCCCCCTTACTCATTTCTTGGTTTCCCTCCACACACCTGTAAACCTCTCCCCTCCCACTACCCTCTCCCCTTTCCCTTTACCTTCCTATCAACCCCCCACCTCTCCCCCTACTCCTCTGCAGACGCTCCTATATCCCCTCCAACCATTGACTTCCCTCCACAGATCCCTTCCTCCAACAGACATACCTGTAACTCCCCTTTCTCCCTCCACTCCTACCCCCTCCCTCCACATTCCCTCTAACCCCCACACCCCCACCCCAGCCTCCCCGGTCCTTCAGAAGGCGCACCTGTAACATCTCCCCCTCCCCTGTCCACGCCCCTCCCTCACGACTCCCTCCTCCCTCCCCTTCCCTCCACGCCCTATTCCCTCTAACCTCCCCTCACCTACCCACCCACCCCAGCCCCCGATCCCTCAAAAGACGCACCTGTAAAACCCCTTCCCCTCCCTCCCTCCCTCCCCTCCCTTCTCTCCCCTCCTTCCCCTCCCTCCCCTCCTCCCCCTCCCCTCCTCTCCCTCCTTCCCTCCCTCCCCCTCCCCTCCCCCTCCTCCCCTCCCCTTCCCTCCTCCCCTCCCTCCTTCCCCTCCTCCCCTCCTTCCCTCCCCCCTTCCCTCCCTGCCCCCCACTTCCCCCACCTCCCCTCCCCTCCTTCCCTCCTTCCCTCCTCCCCCTCTAGGCTCCACACCTCCGACAGGGCCAAAGGTGTGACGTTTCCTTAGGCTCCCCTCCTTCCTCCCCCCTCCCTCCTTCCCTCCCCCTCCCTCCTTCCCCCTCCCCCCATCCCTCCCCTCCTTCTCCCTCCTTCCCCTCCTTCCCTCCCCCCCTCCCCTTCCCTTCCCTCCCTTCCCTCCTCCCCCTCTAGCCTCCACACCTCCGACAGGGCCAAAGGTGTGACGTTTCCTGACCACTTTTGATTTCAAATTAAGATTACGGGGCGAGTTGTCAGCCGAGACCTCGTGCCGTTGCCGATAGCATCTCCGGAGCCTCGCGAAGTGAAGGGAGATGAAGTGAAGTGAAGTGAAGTGAAGACAATTGAAAAAGAAGTGATGTAGAAGCGAGAGAAGTGAAGTGAAGTGAAGTGAAGACAATTGAAAAGAAGTGATGTAGAAGCGAGAGAGGTGAAGAGAGATGGATTGAAGGGAGGTGACGGTGAGAGAAGTGAAGGGAGATGAAGTGAAGTGAAGACAATTGAAAAGAAGAGATGTAGAAGCGAGAGAGGTGAAGAGAGATGGAGTGAAGGGAGATGAAGTGAAGTGAAGTGAAGACAATTGAAAAGAAGTGACGTAGAAGCGAGAGAAATGAAGGGAAGTGAAGGGAGGTGGAGTGAAGTGAAGTGAAGACAATTGAAAAGAAGTGACGTAGAAGTGAAGTGAAGACAATTGAAAAGAAGTGACGTAGAAGCGAGCGAGGTGAAGAGAGATGAAGTGAAGTGAAGTGAAGACAATTGAAAAGAAGTGATGTAGAAGCGAGAGAGGTGAGGTGAAGTGAAGACAATTGAAAAGAAGTGATGTAGAGGCGAGAGAAGTGAAGGGAGGTGAAGTGAAGTGAAGTGAAGACAATTGAAAGAAGTGACGTAGAAGCGAGAGAAGTGAAGGGAGGTGGAGTGAAGTGAAGTGAAGACAATTGAAAAGAAGTGACGTAGAAGCGAGAGAAGTGAAGGGAGGTGAAGTGAAGTGAAGTGAAGACAATTGGAAAAAAGTGATGTAGAAGCGAGAGAAGTGAAGAGAGATGGAGTGAAGGAAGATGAAGTGAAGTGAAGTGAAGACAATTGAAAAGAAGTGACGTAGAAGCGAGAGAGGTGAAGGGAAGTGAAGGGAGATGAAGTGAAGCGAAGTGAAGACAATTGAAAAGAAATGATGTAGAAGCGAGAGAGGTGAAGAGAAATGGATTGAAGGGAGGTGAAGTGAAGTGAAGTGAAGACAATTGAAAAGAAGTGAAGTAGAAACGAGAGAGAAGTGAGTGAAGGGAAGTAAAGGTGAGAGAAGTGAAGAGAGATGAAATGAAGTGAAGTGAAGACAATTTTAAAGAAGTGATGTAGAACTGAGAGAAGTGAAGAGAGATGGAGTGAAGACAATTGAAAAAAGTGATGAAATTATGTAGAAACGAGAGAAGTGAAAAGAGATG
>NC_091549.1:53408617-53418617 GCF_042767895.1 Penaeus vannamei
TGTGTGTTTATGGATCGTGAGTATGTGTGTTTATGGTTCGTGTGTGTGTGTTTATGGTTCGTGTGTGTGTTTGTGTGTGTTTATGGTTCGTGTGTGTGTGTGTTTATGGTTCGTGTGTGTGTGTGTGTGTTTATGGTTCGTGTGTGTGTGTGTGTTTATGGTTCGTGTGTGTGTGTGTTTATGGTTCGTGTGTGTGTGTGTGTTTATGGTTCGTGTGTGTGCGTTTATGGTCGTGTGTGTGTTTATGGTTCGGGTGTGTGTGTGTTTATGGTTCGTGTGTGTGTTTGTGTCTGTTTATGGTTCGTGTGTGTGTGTGTTTATGGTTCGTGTGTGTTTGTGTGGTTATGGTTCGTGTGTGTGTGTGTGTGTGTGTGTGTGTGTGTTTATGGTTCGTGAGTATGTGTGTTTATGGTTCGTGTGTGTGTGTGTTTATGGTTCGTGTGTGTGTTTGTGTGTGTTTATGGTTCGTGTGTGTGTGTGTTTTTGGTTCGTGTGTGTTTGTGTGTGTGTGTGGTTATGGTTTGTGTGTGTGTGTGTGTTTATGGTTAGTGCGTGTGTGTGTTTATGGTTCGTGTGTGTGTGTGTGTTTATGGTTCGTGTGTGTGTGTTTATGGTTCGTGTGTGTGTGTGTGTTTATGGTTCGTGTGTGTGTGTGTGTGTGTTTATGGTTCGTGTGTGTGTGTGTGTGTTTATGGTTCGTGTATGTGTGTGTGTTTATGGTTCGTGTGTGTGTGTGTGTGTGCTTATAGTTCGTGTGTGTGTGTGTGTGTGTTTATGGTTCGTGTGTGTGTGTATGTTTATGGTTCGTGTGTGTGTGTGTTTATGGTTCGTGTGTGTGTGTATGTGGGTATGTGTGTGTTTATGGTTCGTGTGTGTGTTTGTGTGTGTTTGTGTGTGTTTATGGTTCGTGTGTATGTGTGTAAAATGGACTGTGATCGTGCATTTCTGTGTGTGTGTGAGTATGATTGTGTTTGTGTTTTGTGTGTATGTGTGTGAAACGGATTGCAATCGTGCATTTCAGTGTGTGTATGTGTGTTCGTGTGTGTGATTATGAGTATGTATGTATTTGTGTGTATGTGTATGAAACGTATTGCAATCGTGCATTTCTGTGTACGCGTGTGTGTGTGTTTATGTGTGTGTATGATGTTTCTGTGTATATGTATGAGTGCGTATGCTCATTTGTATCAGTTTACATGCACATGCAGTGACTAAAAGAGAAGACATATTTATGCAAGAGAAACATCAACAAAACACTATTGATACTAATGTGTAGGCAAAATACTCGCTATTGAAAAGATTCCTTTAGATCTTCTCTTTACTCCTTTCTCCCTCGTCAAATTGCATTGCACGAAACCCTTGGCTACTAATTATACCCGGGGGAAAAAGAGTAAAAAAAAAAAAGTAAAAAAAAGAAAAAAAAGAAAAAAAGTAAAAAAAAAAAGTAAAAAAAAAAAAAAAAAGTAAAAAAAAAAAAAAAAAAAAAGTTCACTTGAAAAGGACCGAAATAAAGTCAGTATTTGAAATGCTTCTTTCGCTCGTTATGTATTACATTGGCTGCGTAAAATTGTCCGCTTTTGGAACCGATTCTTATATTTCTTTTTTTCTGTTTGGTTCTTTCATTAAGTATTCTTTTGCCTGTTTATCAATTAGTCTATGTATTATCTATCTGTCTGTTCGCTAACTCAGTGTCTTTCGCTATCTAGCCTTTTCACTGCTTAACTCTCTTTTTCTTTCTTTTTTCGCTCTCTCTCTCTCTCTCTCTCTCTCTCTCTCTCTCTCTCTCTCTCTCTCTCTCTCTCTTCTCTTCTCTCTCTCTCTCTCTCTCTCTCTCTCTCTCTCTCTCTCTCTCTCTCTCTCTCTCTCTCTCTCTCTCTCTCTCTCTCTCTCTCTCTCTTCCTCTCCCTCTCTCTCTCATCCTTTCTCCTCTTCCTTCTCCCTCCCACCCTATCATGCCCACACTTTCGCACCCCCCTCCCCTCCTCGTTCCCCTCCACCCGTCAAAAAAAAAGATAAAACATAGATAAATAAAGAAAAAAAAGAAAAATAAATAAATAAAAGAAAAAAGAAAAAAAGAAATAAAAAAAAGAAAAAAAAATGCACACTTTCCCACGTCAGCATGAGACTCGGGTAACAGAAATGCTTCCTGCAGCATGGAGAGAATACTGGAAAATAAATAGTTATAAATTTTGAGGTCTCTCATCAGTTGCTTTAAGGGAGGGGTGGGGGTGGGGGTGGGAGGATAGGGGACTAATGGGGGAGGGGGTGGGTGGGAAGGGAGTGATAGGGGACTAATGGCGGAGGGGGGTTGGGAAGGGAGTGATAGGGGACTAATGGAGGAGGGAGGGGGTTAGGAAGGGAGTGAAAGGGGACTAATGGAGGAGGGGAGGGGGTTGGGGAGGGAGTGATAGGGGACTAATGGGGAGGGGGGTTGGGAAGGGAGTGATAGGGGACTAATGGGGAGGGGGATTGGGGAGGGAGTGATAGGGGACTAATGGGGGAGGGGGTGGGTGGGAAGGGAGTGATAGGGGACTAATGGGGGATGGGGGTGGGTGGGAAGGGAGTGATAGGGAGTAATGGGGGAGGGGGGGATTGGGGAGGGAGTGATAGGGGAGGGGGAGGGAGGAGGAGGAATGGAGAGAGGAAGGGAGGATGGAGAATGAGAATGAGAGGGAGAGGATGGGGAATGAGAAGGGTAGGAAAAGGACTGGGAAGAAAGAGGAGGAGGAATGAGGAGGAGAAAGGAGGATGAGAGATGAGGAGAAGAGGGAGAAAATGAAGAATAAGGAGGTGAAGAGGAGAATGGGAGATGAGGAGGAGAGGGAGAAAATAGGGAATGAGAAGTGGAGGAGACGATGGGGGAATGATAATGATAATAACAATAATGATGATAGTAATAGTAATGATAATAATAATAATTATAATAATAACAATATGAATAATAGTAGTAATAATAATAATGATAATGAATATAATTAATGATAATAATAATGATAAATAATAAGTAGGAAACAGTAAGTTCTTTTGAGTGAGGGAGAAAGGAAGAAGGAGAGGACATATTTAGCGAAGATTAAAGAGGAGAGGGAGAAGAAGTGGAAGGAGAAGAGGGAGAAGGAAGGAGAAAATGAAAGGGTAAATGGGAGAGAGGAGAGATGTGAGAGAGACCCTGAAAGAAGCCCTGAAATCTTCCGGGGTTGATGAGGCCAAGGGGCAAGGGTGGGGCGGGGGTGGGGGGGGGGGGTGGTGATACTGGGGAATCGCTTGTTTGTTTTTGTTTTTTTTTTCTCCTCCTCCCCTTACTTCTCTCTCTCTCTCTCTCTTTCTCTCTCTCTCTCTCATTCTCTCTCTCTCTCTGTCTTTCTCTCTCTCTCTCTCTCTCTCTCTCTCTCTCTCTCTCTATCTATCTATCTATCTATCTCTCTCTCTCTCTCTCTCTCTCTCTCTCTCTCTCTCTCCCTCTCTCTTTCTCTCTCTCTCTCTCTCTCTCTCTCTCTCTCTCTCTCTCCCTCTCTCACTCACCTATTTCACCCGATTTATCTGTCTATCTGTCTATCTGCGTTGCTAATTATTCATACATACATCAGAGTATCTATATCTACATCCGTATATTTCCTTATCTCTCTCATCCAAATTATATATCTATCACTCTTTTCTTTTTCTTTCTTTCTTTTTCTTACCATTTGTAGCAAATATATTTCTCGGCCTTTCTTTTACCCCCCCCCCCTTCCCTCCCTCCCTACCCTACCCTACCCCCCCCCCCCCACCCCCGGAAGTGAAAGATAAGAATAAGAATGTGAATGAGGAAGAGATTGCACATTTTTGAGGGAAGTCAGGCAAGCATGGAGGCAGGGGGTGGGGGGTGGGGGGGAGGGAGGGGAGGGGAGGGGAAGGGGAGGGAGGGGAGGGAAGGGAAAGGGAGGAGAGGGGAGGGAAGGGAGGGGAAGGGAGAGGAAGGGAGAGGTTGGGAGAGGTTGGGAGGGAGAGGAAGGGGGGAGGAGGGGGAGGAGAGGGAAGATAGAGGTTGGGAGGGGGAAGGAGAGGGGAGGCAAGGGGGGTGGGGGGAGGGGGGGGGGAGGAAGGGAGGGGAAGGGAGAGGGAGGGAGAGGGAAGGGAGGGGGAGGGGGAGGAGAGGGAGGGGAGAGGTTGGGAGGGGGAGGGAGGGGAAGGGAGAGGGAAGGGAGAGGGAAGGAGAGGGGAGGGAGGTGAAGGGAGAGGGGAGGGAGAGGGGAGGGGGAGGAGAGGGGAGGAGGAGGGAAGGGAGAGGTTGGGAGGGCGAGGAAGGGGAAGGGAGGAGGGAGGGAAGGGAGGGGAAGGGAGAGGAGAGGGGAGGGGAGGAAGGGAGAGGATGGGAGGGGGAAGGGAGGAGAGGGGAGGGAAGGGAGGAGGGAGGGAAGGGAGGGGGAAGGGAGAGGGGAGGGGAGGGAGGGGGAAGGAGAGGGGAGGAGACGCAGGGAGGGGGAGGGAAGAGAGGAGTGCGGAGGAGAGGGGAGGGGGAGGGAGAGGAAGGGAGGGGGAAGGAGAGGGAGGGGAGGGAGAGGGGAGGGGGAGGGGAGAGAAAGTTGACCTTTGACTCTTCTTGAAAATCGTTTTGATTTTAATTTTCTGTTTTTGTCTCTTTCGTTTTTATTCTCTCCTGTTTAATTTCCCTTGGCCTCATTTTTTTTATTATTTCATTTTTATTTTGTGTCTCGTTTTTTTTTCTCTCTCTCTTTTTGCTTCTGTTTCTTTCTTCTTTTATTGCTTTGACTCTTCTTGCAAGTCATCTCCCTTTTCTCTTTCTCTATTTTCGTTTTATCTCCTGATATTTCATTTTTTTCGTTTTTTTTTATTTTAGTATCTTTTTCCCTCTATGAATTCTTTTCGTTTTGTAGTTTTCCAATCTTTGTTGTCCTTTTTTAATCTATTTCTTTATTTTCCTTTCCGTCAGTTTTTTTTTCTCTCTCTCTTCTTTCCTTCCTATCAATGTTTCTCCAATTTCCTTTTCTTTTATTCATCATGTTTTTTTTTTCTTTTTTGTGTGTATTTGTGTGACGTTTATTCTTTTTCCTTCTGTCTCTCTTTCTCTTTCATTCTTTGATTCTTTTTCTATACGGTGCTAATTAATTTTCTTGTATTTTCTTTCTAGTCTTTGTTCTTGGTGTATTGCGTGTCTCTTTTTTGGTATTATTATTTTGCCTTTTTCTTTTCTCTCTTTCTTTTCTTTCGTAAGTGATGTGTTTGAGTCTAGTTTATTGACTGGTTGATTTCATGTTTTAATTTTCTCTCTCTCTTTCTATTTTTCTCTCTCTCTTTCTTTTCTTTCTCTCTCTGTCTCTGTCTGTTTGTCTGTCTCTCTCTCTGTCCCTGTCTCTGTCTCTGTCTTTCTCTCTCTTTCCCTCTCTCTCTCTCTCGCTCTCTCTCTCTCTCTATCTCGCTCTTGCTCTTGCTCTCTCCTCTCTCTCTCTCTCTCTCTCTCTCTCTCTCTCTCTCTCTCTCTCTCTCTCTCTCTCTCTCTCTCTCTCTCTCTCTCTCTCTCTCTTTCTCTCCTCCTCTCTCCTCCCTCCCTTCCCTCCCTCCCTCCCCCTGCCCCTCTTCTTGTGAAAGAGGAAGTAAAATAACGACGGGAAAATGAGAAAGAAAGAGAGAACAAAAAAAGGCAAAACTCATGTTGTGTGTCTCTTTAAGTCGATAGAATATTCATATCGAATATTATCGAATCTTCATCTCAACTTTTCCCTCCGTAAGAATAGGAGAACCAGAAATAATACCCAAAACAATGATGATAACGACGATAATAAAGATAACGATAGAAAGGAACAGAGAGAGAGAGAGAGAGAGAGAGAGAGAGAGAGAGAGAGAGAGAGAGAGAGAGAGAGAGAGAGAGAGAGAGAGAGAGAGAGAGAGAGAGAGAAAGAGAGAGAGAGAGAGAGAGAACCAGAAACAATACCCAAAACAATAATGATAAAGACGATAATAAAGATAACGATAGAAAGGAACAGAGAGAGAGAGAGAGAGAGAGAGAGAGAGAGAGAGAGAAAGAGAGAGAGAGAGAGAGCGAGGGAGAGAGAGAGAGAGAGAGAGAGAGAGAGAGAGAGAGAAAGAGAGAGAAAGAGAGAGAAAGAAAGAGAGAGAGAGAGAGAGAGAAGGACAATTAAATCTCTTCTTTCTCGTAACACGTTTCGCTTTTTCTTTTTTCTTTTTTTTCTTTTTTTTTCTTTCTTTCTTTCTTTTTCGTTTTTTTTTTTTTTTTTTTTTACCGATTGATGCTGTTGCATTGTGCAAGAGGAATCAGGCGTGACTGTTAAGAACTCTTTCATCTCGTTATTAAAGACTTAAGGAAGATCGTGCAGGGGGGGTAGGGAGGAGGGAGGAGGGAGGAGGGAGGAGGAGGAAGGAGGAGGAAAAGGGAGGAGGGAGGGAGGAAAAGGGAGGAGGGGGAGGGAGGAGGAAGGAGGGAGGGAGGAGGGTGGACGGAGGGAGGAAGGAGAGGAAAGGGAGGAAAAGGAGGGAGGAGGGAGGAGGAGGAGGGAGGAAGAAGGAGGGAGGAAGGAGGAGAGAGGAAGGAGGAGGGAGGAGGGAGGGAGGAAGGAGAGGGAAGAGGGTGGGTGGAAGGAGAGGGAGGAGGAAGGAGGGAGAGGGAGGGAGGGAGGAAGGAGAGGAGGAGGGAGGAGAGGGAGGGAGGAAGGAGGGAGGAGGGAGGAGGGAGGAGGGAGGAGGGAGGAGGAGGAGGGAGGAGGGAGGGGAGGGAGGAGAGGGAGGAGGAGGGAGGAGGGAGGAGGGAGGAGGGAAAAGGGAGGAAGGAGGAGGGAGGAGGGAAGAGGGAGGAAGGAGGAGGGAGGAGGGAGGAGGAAGGAGGAGGAGGGAGGAGGGAGGAGAGAGGAAGGAGGGAGGAGGGAGGAGGGACGGGGAAGGAAAGGGAGGAGGAAGGAGGGAGAGGGAGGAGGGAGGAAGGGAGAGGGAGGAGGGTGGAGGAAAGAGGGAGGAGGGAGGAGGGAGGGAGGGAGGGGAGGGAGGAGAGGGAGGAGGAAGGAGGGAGGAGAGAGGAGGGAGGAGGGGTGGAGGGAAAAGGAGAAGGAGGGAGGAAGGTGGAGGAAGGAGGGAGGAGGGAGGACGAGGGAGGGAAGAGGGAGGAGGGAGGAGGGAGGAGGGAGGAGGGAGGAGGGAAGAGGGAGGAGGGAGGAGGAAGGAGAGGGAGGAGGGGGTGAGAGAGGGAGGAGGAGGAAAGAAAGGGAGGAGGAAAGAGAGGGAGGAGGAGGGAGGAGGAAGGAGAGGGAGGAGAAAGGACGGAGGAAGAAGGAGGGAGGAGAAAGGAGGGTGGAGGGAGGAGGATGGAGGAAGGAAAGGGAGGAGGAAAGAGGGAGGAGGGAGGAAGGAGGAGGAAGGAGTGGAGAGGGAGGGAGGAGGATGGAAGAAGGAAAGGGAGGAGAAAGGAGGGAGGAAGGAGGAGGAAGGAGGAAGGAGGAGGGAGGGGAAGGTGGAGATAAGAAGTTCTCTGGAGTTAGAGGGATTTTCTTGTGTGTCTTCCTTTGTCTTTCTTCGTTTTTATTGTCCTTTTTTTCTTCTTCTTCTCTCCTTTCTCCTTTTTTGTTTTCTTTTATTGCTATATATATTTTTTTACTGTCATTGCTATTACTATCATTCTTACCAAATATGATCATTATTTTTATTGTCATTATTATAGTTCGTATTATCAATATCATCATTATTGTCATTGTTCTATGTTCTATCAATTAGTATCATTAGTAGAAGCAATAATATCATTATTATTGTTGGCATTGTCATTGATATCATTATCATTTTCGTTGATGTTATAGTAATCATCATTGTTATTGTTATTATTATTATTATTATTATTATTATTATTATTATTATTATTATCATTGTTGTTGTTGTTGTTATTATTATTATTACCATTATTATTATCATCATTATTATTATCATCATTATTGTTATTGTTATTATGATTATCATTTTTTTATTGTTATTACTGTTATTACTACTATTATTATTATTATTATTATTATTATTATCATTATTACTATTATCATTATTATTATCATTATCATTATCATCATTTTTATTATCATCATTATTATTATCATTATTATCATCCTCATCCTCATCATTGTTATCATTATAGCTAATATTACTACTAATATTATCATTATCATTATTGTTGTTATTATCATTATCATTATTATTATCATGATCATTATCATTATTGGCACCATTATCATTATTGAGTATTATTGTTATTATCATTATCATTTTACTATCAATATCATTGCTATGATCATTGTTATCATTATCACTGTTATTATTTTAATAACATCATATTGTTAAGATCATTAGCAGCAGCAGTAGCAACATTATTAGTTTTGTCATTATCAATATCGTTGTTGTTATCATCATTATTACAATAGTGCTATCATCATCATCATCATCATCATCATCATCATCATCATCATCATCATCATCACCATTATCATTATTATTGTTACCATTATTATCATCATTATAATTATCATCATCTTCTTCACTATCGTTATCGCCATCATAACTTATAATTATTTATATTTGTTAATCATCTTTTTTTCTTTCCTCTTCTCTCGCTATTTTGATAGTCCTTATCATCCTCCTGCAACATAAACTGATGAAAAGGAGATAAGGAGGAAGAAGGGAGAAGGAGGGAGAGGGGAAAAGAAGGGAGAGAGGATGCATGAAAGGAAGAGAGGAGGGAGGAAGAAGGGAGAAGGAGGGAGAGGGGAAGAAAGAGGAGAGGAAAAAGGAGAGAGGAGGTAGAAAGGGAGAGAGGAGGAGGAAGGAAAGGAGAAGGAGGAGAGAGGGAAAAGAGAATGAGGAAGGAGGAAGAAGGAGGAAGAAGGAAGAGGGGAAAAGAAGGGAGAGAGGAAACGTGAAAGGAAGAGGGGAAGGAGGAAGAAGGGAGAAGGGAGAAGAAAGGAGAGAGGAAAAGAAGGGAGAGAGGAATCATGAAACGAAGAGGGGAAAAGAAGGGAGAAAGGAAGCGTGAAAGGAAGAGGGGAAAGAAGGAAGAAGGGAGGAGGAAGAAGGGAGAGAAGGATATAAAATAAATTAGGTTAACAATAACATTGAAAAAAAAGAAAAATGAAAAGCAGCATCGCGGCAGTTAGTAAAAATAGTTTAATAATAATAAAAAAAACAGTCACTGGCAACCATCACCATCACTCAATGATGTTTTTTTATCTTTTTTCTCTCCTCCTCTCTCTCTCCCTCTTTCTCTCCCTCCTTTCCTTATCCCTCTTATTCCTCCTCCTCTAACTCCTTCTATCAAACAATAATAATGATAACAATTATCAATAATGATGGTGGTACTAATAAAGATAATGATCATGATAATAATTATAATGATAATAACAATAATAATGATAATGATGATAATAGCAGTAATATTAGCTATAATGACAATAATGATGATGATGGTAAAAAAATTATCCTTGTTTTTTTATTTGTTTTGTTTCTTAATCTATTTTCTATTCTTCGGTGCAGTTAATTTGTTATTCATCTTCATGTCGTTATCCTTTATTATTTCTTCGTCTTGTTATCTCCCTCTTTCCATCTTTCCTCGTTCGTTATATGGGGACTGTTTAACCCATCCAATAAGGTCTATTTTTCCATGTCTATCGTGTCCTTCTCTCAGGTAGCGGCGACTTATATAAAAAAAAAATTGGAAAGAGAGGAAGAGGGAAGGGGTTAGAGGAGGAGGAAGAGGGATAGGGAAAGGAGGGAGAGAAAGAGCGAGAGAGGGAGGAGGAGTAAGAAAGAGAGGAGAATGAGAGAGGGGAAGAAAAGAAATGTGTAAGAGGGAGAGAGAGCAATGGGAGAGAGATGAAGGAGGAAGAGGGGAGAAGAAGAAAAAGGAGAGAAGAAGGAAGAGAGAAGGAGGAAGAGGAGAGAAGAAGGAAGAGGAGAGAAGAAGGAAGAGGAGAGAAGAAGGAAGAGGGGGAGAAGGAGGTAGAGGGGAGAAGGAGGAAGAGGAGAGAAG
>NC_091549.1:53428617-53446117 GCF_042767895.1 Penaeus vannamei
GGGAGAGGGAAGGAGGGATGGAGAGGGAGGAGAGAAAGAGAGAGAGAGAGAGAGAGAGAGAGAGAGAGAGAGAGAGAGAGAGAGAGAGAGAGAGAGAGAGAGAGAGAGAGAGAGTGAGAGAGAGAGCGAGCGTGTGAGAGAGAGAAGGGGAGCAATTAGGAGAGGGGAACTAGGGAGAGAAAGAAGCAGGGGAGAGGGGTAAAGGAGGAGAGTAGGGGAAGAAGAGGCGTGGGAATGCTAAAAGAGGAGAGAAAGTGAGGGAAAGGGGAAAGTGTGTCACAGCGGGAGGAAAGAGAAGTACAGGTGAGTCAAAAGAGAGGAAAGGAAGAAGAGAGGAAAGGAGTAGGAAAGAAGGAGAGGGAAAAAAGAGAAAAGAGAAGGAGTAAGAAAGAGTAGGTAAAAAAGAGAAAAGAGAATGAGTAAGAAAGAGGAGAGAAAAAAGAAAAAGAGAAGGAGTAAGAAAGAAGGAGAGGGAAAAACCAGAAAAAGGAGTAGGAAAGGAGAGGGGAAAAAAAGAGAAAGAGAAGAAGTAAGAAAGAAAGAGAGAGAAAACAGAAAAGAGAAGGAATAGGAAAGAAAGAAATGGAAAAAAAGAAAAGAGAGAAGGCGTAAAAAAGAAAGAAAGAGTGAAAAAAAACAGAAAAGAGAAGGCGTAAGAAAGAAAGAAAGAAGAGGTAAAAAAGAGATGGCGTAAGAAAGAAAGAAGGAGGGGGGAAAACAAGAGAAAAGAGAAAGAGAAAGAAAGAAAGAAGGAGAAAAAAAATAATTTGTGTTCCTCCTTCCTGTCCTCCACGAAAACCAGCCGCCTTCGACACAAAGACTCACTCACACTTACTCCTCCTGCAGTTTCCTCTCCGTGCAGCTGTCGGAACCAAGTAACAAAAGCAACACCACAGCGCCCTTTTCCCCTCTTTGGGCGTAACAAAGGTCCCTGACTCGGGGCGTCGCGGGCAGGTAGGCGGATGCTCAGGGGGGGTGAGGGTGGGTGGGGAGGGGGAGGGTGGGGAGGGGGGTGGGAGGGTGGAGAGGGAGGGGATGGGAGGGAGGGAAGGATTGGGAAGAAAGACGATGGGAGAGAGGAAGGAGTGAGAGGGTGAGGGATAGAGAGAGAGAGAGGAGGGAGGGAGGTAGAGACAGGGAGGGAGGGAGAGAGGGAGAGGGAGGGGGATAGGAAGGGAGGGAGAGGGAGAGACAGAGAAAGGGGAGAGAGAGAGAGAGAGAGAGAGAGAGAGAGAGAGAGAGAGAGAGAGAGAGAGAGAGAGAGAGAGAGAGAGAGAGATAGGACAAATGAACAAACAAACAGACAAACAGACAGATCGAAAAAAACAGACATAGAGACAGACAGACAAAAATACCGACAGATAAAAGACAAAGAGCAGGAGTAGAGAAGGAGGCAGAGACAGAGAGAGAAAGAGGAAAGGGAACGACAACCATTATGTTTATATAAAGGTCAGTGGATAACTGGCTCTTCAATTATTCTTTCATTATTCTTTCTCCAGGAAAATGATATATAGAGAGAAAAGGGAAAACGGAGAAAAACACCCACACACAGACACCCACACATACAAAAACACACACAGAGACACCCACACATACAAAAACACAGACACCCACACATACAAACACACACACAGACACCCACATATACAAAAACACTCATACTCACACCTATGCACACATACATATTTATATAAATGTGTGTGTGTGTTCGTGTGTGTGTTTGTGTGTGTGTATGTGTGTGTGTGTGTGTGTGTGTGTTTGTGTGTGTGTGTGTGTGTGTGTGTTTGTGTGTGTGTGTGTGTGTGTGTGTGTGTGTGTGTGTGTGTGTGTGTGTGTGTGTGTGTGTGTGTGTGTGTGTGTGTGTGTGTGTGTGTGTGTGTGTGTTGCATTAGGTGCCTTTTTTTTTTTTTTCTTCTTCTTTTTAGTTGCTTGTTTTAATTATTCATTTGTTTGTTGCTGAAGGCATTCTGTGGCTTCATTTTACCACCATAAATACTATGTTTTAATTTTAATTTCATTTTTACGAGCAGTGGCATAATCATGAAGATTATAAGTAGTAGGCATGATATTCGTGTCAGAGATAAACATAATAAGCATACACATACATGAGCATACGTACACGTACGTATACACACGTATATTCATATAGAAAATACATCTTCATACAATATAACAAACACATACTCCTGTCTTACTACTTATAACTTTATGCATGTTTTGCAATGATTTCTTTCCTCATTTTCCCCTCTCATGAAGCGAATTATCAACAGCTGTATCACTTGCATTAATCCTCAGAGGAACGTCCTGTAATTCTAATTGCATGATTTCATTTTGCATGGTTGCAGCTCGTCCTTGCTCTCTCTCATGACAAGTGGGAACGAGAAATGGTTGTCGAGGGAGAGAGGATGAAAAGGAAAGAGAGATGAATAGAGACAGAGGGGGAAGGGAAGGGAGGGAAAGGAAGAGAGAGTGAGAGTGAGAGTGAGAGTGAGAGTGAGAGTGAGAGAGAGAGAGAGAGAGAGAGAGAGAGAGAGAGAGAGAGAGAGAGAGAGAGAGAGAGAGAGAGAGAGAGAGAGAGAGAGAGAGAGAGAGAGAGAGAGAGAGAGAGAGAGAGAGAGAGAGACGCGACTGAAAGAGAGAGAAAGAGAGGGAGGGGGAACGGGAGGGGAGGGGTGTTATGTAAGGGGTAAAGGTAGAGTGGGGGGGGGGGGAAGACAGAGGGTGACGTAGAGATGGAAGAGGAGATACGATGAGAGAGAGAGACGGAGAGGAAGAGAGAGAGACAGAGAGAGAGAGGGAGGGAGAGAGAGAGAGAGAGAGAGAGAGAGAGAGAGAGAGAGAGAGAGAGAGAAAGAGACAGACAGAGAGAGAGAGAAAGACAGACAGAGAGAGAGAGAAAGAGAGAGAGGGGGAGATACAATTAGACACAATAAGAGTGATAGGAACAGACTGACGAAGCGAAAGAGGAGACAAAGTCAGAAAGAGACAGAGAGTCAGAAGAGAGAGACAGAGAAAAAGAGAGAGAAAGAGAGACAGAGAAAGGAAAGACCGCGAGACAGAAAGAAGCGAAGAGAGAAACAGAGAAAGGAAAGACCGCGAGACAGAAAGAAACGAAGAGAGAGACAGAGAGAAGAAGACCAAGTTATAAAAAACAGAGAGAGAGAAGGACAAAGAGACAGAGAGAAAAGGAGAGAGAGAGACAAAGAGAAGTCGACAAACTCAGAGAGAGACAAAGAGAAGGAGACAAACTCAGAGAGAGAGACAGTGAGAAGAAAAAGAGAGAGAGAGAGACAGAGAGAAGACAAAGAGAAAGAGAGAAGAAAGAGAGAGAGAAAGAGAGAGAGACAGAGAGACAGAGAGAGAGAAAGAGAGAGAGAGAGAGAGACAGAGAGAGAGAGAGAGAGAGAGAAGACAAAGAGAGAGAGAGAGAGAGAGAGAGAGAGAGAGAGAGAGAGAGAGAGAGAGAGAAGACAAACTCAGAGAGAGACACAAATAGAGAGAAAAGAGAGAGCGAGAGAGAGAGAGAGAGACAGAGACAGAGAGAGAGAGAGAAGACAAACTCAGAGAGAGACACAAAGAAGAAAAAGAGAGAGAGAGAGACAGAGAAAGACAAAGAGAGAGAGAGAGAGAGAGAGAGAGAAGACAAACTCAGAGAGAGACAAAGAGAAGGACACAAACAGAGAGAGACACAAAGAGAAGAAAGAGAGAGAGAAAGAGAGAGACAGAGAGAGAGGGAGAAAACAAAGTCAGCAAAGAGAGAGAGCGCGAGAGAGAGAGAGGGGCGGGGTCGAGTGGGTAGAGCTCGCCTCGCCTCGCCTGGAGACCCGCGCCGCATCAAAGTGATTGGCCAATCGTTACTAAAGACAGACTTTGTCGTTAACTAGCCATTGATATTAGGTCTTTGAGCAGCGGGAAGTTTGTCAGGGAGACTTTGCCTCCTTCTAGCAAGACGGGCGGCAAAGAGGCTAAGGCATTGTTCCCCCAAAGGAGAGGGAGAGGGTAAAATAAGGTGTCTTTGAACCGCGGAGGAATGGAAGGGAACTTGGGGTTCTCTTGGGTACACTTCGGCTTCGTAGTGTGTGGGTTCGTTCCTTGTGAAAATGTTATAGGAAGTATTATTAGTATTAGATATTATGATCAGTTTTGTTGCGAAATTCACTGCTACTGTTCTTAATGTTGTTTTATCATTGTATTTTATTATTAGTTTTTATTATTATTATTATTATTATTATTATTATTATTATTATTATTATTATTATTATTATTATCGTTATTATTATTATTATTATTATTATTATTATTATTATTATTATTATTATTATTATTATTATTATTATTATTATTATTATTGCTACTATTATTATCATTATTATCATTATTATCATTATTGTTATTATCATTATGACTACTATTATTATTATTGCTATTATTATCATTATTATTATTATTATTATCATCATTATTATTATCATCATTATTATTATTATCAACATTATCTTTATTATTATTATTATTATTATTGATGTTGTTAATATCAATATTACTACTACTATTATCATTATCATTATTATTATTATTATAATCATTATCATTATTATTATTATTATAATCATTATCATTATTATTATTATCATTATTGTTATTATCATTATCATTATTATTATTATTATTATTATTATCATTATTATTATCATCATTATTATTATTATCATTAATATTATTATTATTGTTATTATTGTTGCTATCACCATCCTCATCATCATTATCATTTTTCTCATTAGCATTATTACTACTATCATAATTGTAATTTCCATAACAATTATCATAATTGTTAACATAATCATTAAAACTAACATTATCATTTTTGCAATTGTTATTTTCATTCTTACTATTGCTATCATTATAATTACGGTTCTCTATTACTGTTTTAATATCATTATGGTCTGTCTTTATCAGATTGACTATAACAGATAGGTGGAGTAAGGGAAGATGCGAGAAAATGCAAAGAAAATAAAGAAGAGAGAACAGGAAGATGAGTAATGACAATAAATAGATGAATAGATAAATGAAGAATAAAAGAATTATAATAAATAAAAAAAGTAGAATAAAAGAAAGAGAAAAGGAAAGACAACCTAAAAGGAATATAAAATCATGAACAATAATAGATAAGATAGAAAAATCGAAAAAAAGATAATGAACACCCCCCCAAAAAAAATCAATAAATAATAATCAGATAATAATAATAATAATAGTTATCATAGAATTGAAATAAATATATGAATAAATAAACTCCTTAATTAACCATTTGATTAATGAATAGATACATAAATACACCCTCAAAACAAGAAATGAAAAACATGGAAAGAAAATCAACCGGATAACGAAGAAAAGAAGGAGAACCAGAGAAGAAGCGAGGAGAAGGAAGCGGGCGAGAGCGGACACGCCGGCCAACGGGGCGCGGAGACCCCCCCCCCCCCCTTCAACGGCCAACTAAACCTAATTATACGAAACACACTTACCTGACTGATCTCGTCGAGGCTAATGTAATCGTTTCGCAGGGAATTGCACCTCGAAGGACGACCTCAGAAGGCCACAGCGCAGTTCTTCGTCAGTCCTTGAGTGACGTCTGCTATTTGGGGGGAGGGAGAAAAGGGCGAGGTCGTGTGAGGTCGTGTGAGGTCAGAGGGGAGGGTCGTTTCGGTGACTTGGTCTGGAGTTTGTTATTGTCTTTTGGGGATTTTTATTTATTTATCTATTTTTTTTTTTTTTTTTTCTTTTTCGTCAAGGTGGACCTCGAACGGTGCCAAGGCAAGGATCGAGTCGGTGAAGGGTGGTGGTATCTTCATTCTTTTTTTTTTAAGCTGTTTGTTTTTATCTGTTTTTTTTTTTTATCTCCATTTTTTCTGTTCTTTGTTGTTATTTCGCGGGTTGATTTTGCCGCCATAGATACTATTTTATTAATGATTATATACTTACGAGAAGAAGAGTACCCATAAAGATTATAAATGATAATAGGAGTGACAAATGTTATAAATAATGATGATCATTGTACATATACGCCGGTACACGTAAACATACACATGTACACATATAATCCTATACAAATATATACACACGATACAACAAACACAAAGTTATCTACATACTCTTACTAATTATACCATTATGTTTGTATTGATTCCGTACCCTACTTTTCCCCTCTTATGAAGCGAATTATTAACAGCTGTATCACTTGCATTGATCCTCAGAAGAGCGTCCTGTAATCCTAATTGCATGATTTCATTTTGCATGGTTGCAGCTCGTCCTTGCTCTCTCTCATGACAAGTGGGAACGAGAAATGACTGTCGAGGGAGAGAGGATGAAAGGGAAAGAGAGATGAATAGAGACGGAAGAGAGATGAATAGAGAAGGAGGGGGAAGGGAAGGGAGGGAGAGGAGACAGAGGGAAGGGAAGGGAGGGAGAGGAGAGAAAGTTGAGGGAAGGGAAGGGAGGGAGAGGAGAGAAAGTTGAGGGAAGGGAAGGGAGGGAGAGGAGAGAAAGTTGAAGGAAGGGAAGAGAAGGGAAAAGAGAGACAGTGAATGACAGAGAAAGAAAGAGAAGGATAGGGAAGCGAAGGGGAAGTATAAACAAAAAGAAACTAAAGTGGTTGACAGACAGTAATGCCAGACAGACAGGCGAGTGTGCGTGTTCAGATGTGTGTATGTGTATATATATGTACACACACACACACACACACACACACACACACACACACACACACACACACACACACACACACACACACATATATATATATATATATATATATATATATATATATATATATATATATATATATATATTAGGTTCTCATACTTCCATGTCTTTATCCAGATAGACAAATTAACAGATAACCATCAAGATAAATACAAAAAAGAAAAAAAAAACGTAGAAAATCAGTATTCCCACATCTGGACGTAGCCTCGTCCAGTGCCACGGACCAGTGCCACGGACCAGTGCCAGTGGACACCGCCGCCGCCACCACCGCCGCAGCCACTAACTACGGCCTCCTACTGACCGTCACCGTCACCGTCTTCGCCCTGTTAGCCGCACTGAACGCACCGCGACCCCGAGAATGTGCACAAGCCGTGACGAGAAAGCCTTTGTAGCGCCGGGGAAATTGCATTCGGAGAAACATAGTTTGCGGGCTGACGAGGTTTCGGGGGGGGGGGGGGAACTCTCCTTCTCCTTCTCCTCCTCTCCTTCTCCTTCTCTTCGTCTTCGGTCTCCTCCTCCTCTTTCTCCTTCTCCTTCTCTTCCTCCTTTTTCTCCTTCTCTTCGTCCTTCTTCTTCTACTCAGAGGTTTTGGGGGGATTGGGAGAGGAGGGGGGGAAGAGGGAGGAGGAGGAGGAGGAGGAGGAAGAGGAAGGGGGATGAGGAAATGGGGAAGGAGGAAGGACGGAGAGGAAATGGGGAAGGAGGAAGAAGAGGGTGGAAGGTGAGAAGGAGGAAGGACGAAGAGGAAATGGGGAAGTGAGAGGAGAGGGAGGAAGGAGGAAAGAGAGAGAAGAAGGAGGGGTAAGAGGAAGGTGTTTAAAAAAAAAAAAAAAAAAAAAAAAGGAGAGGAAAAGAGAAAAAAAAATAGGACCTCCTTTCTTCTCCCAATCCTCCCACTCTCCCTCCACCCCCTCCCCTCTCCCCCCACCTCCCCCTCCTCCCCCCACACCAACCCCTCTAGGCATGTCCCTTGTACATAATCCTTAGAAGGACCTTGAGAAATCCGATTCAGAGAGCTTCAAAGGAACAGGTGATTTGTTACCTGGAAATACTAAATACTTAGCATGTATGGCTCACAAGCTTGCCATTCCAGTGCGGGTAATTGGTTCTGTTAAGGTCTTAGGTTTCGGGGGCTGCCTGGGGGGATGGGGCGGAAGGGGGTAGGGGATGGGGTAGGGGTGGGGTACGGTAGGGCATGGTGTGTGTGTGTGTGTGTGAGTGTGTGAGAGAGAGAGAGAGAGAGAGAGAGAGAGAGAGAGAGAGAGAGAGAGAGAGAGAGAGAGAGAGAGAGAGAGAGAGAGAGAGAGGGCGAGAGAAAGAGAGAGAGAGTGAATGAGATAGATAGATAGATAGAGAGGGTGAGAGAAAGAGAGAGATGAGAGAGAGAGAGCGAGCGAGAAAGAGAGAAAGAAAGAGAGAACGAAAAAGAGAGAGAGAGAGAGAGAGAGAGAGAGAGAGAGAGAGAGAGAGAGAGAGAAGGTGAAAGAAAGAGAAAAAGAGAGAGAGAGAGGGGGTGAAAGACAGAGAGAGAGAGAGAGAGAGGGTGAGAGAGAGAGAGAGTGAGAGAAAGAGAGAGACAGACAGACAAACTGACAGAGACAGAGACAGAGACAATGACAAAGACAGAGATAGACAGACAGAGACAAAAACAAACAAACATATAGACATACAGACCAGTAAACAGAAAATGTACGTGCGTACACGCGATTCCGTATCTATGGTTAGCTTAATAGTTAGATAGGGTGACGGACCTACAAGATTCCACTCGGGCAGATGATTGCACAGTCTTTGTGGAATACCGTCCAAAGACAGTATGCAAATTCACAAGTAAAGACAACGTGCAGTTACGTAAACACAGATCTTCATCTCCAAACGGGTAAAACAAACACAGAAAAAAAAAATGGAAAGGATAACAGCCAAACACGAGACACAAAGACTGAGTCACAGAGAGGCGGAGACGAGCCTTAAGAGAGTCAAACGTACTAACAGAAGAAAAACAAGCAAAGAAATGTAAAAAAGAAAGACGGTGAGAGAGAGAGAGGGAGAGAGAGAGACAGACAGAGTCAGACAGACACAGAGAGAGAGACAGAAAGAAAGATAGATAGAGACAGATAGACAGAGACAGAGGAAAGCAAAGAGAGACAGATACAGACAGACAGATAGACAAAGACAAACAGTCAGAGACAGATAGGAAAACAAACAGACAGAAACAGAAAGAAAAAATAAAGAGACAGATAGACACAGACAGACAGAGACAAACAGGCAGAAACAGACAGAAAAACAAACAAACAGAAACAAAGGATAATAAACAGGCAGACAGGAAAAAAAACAGACAGAGGCAGAGACAGACAGACAGACAAACAAACAGACAAACACAAACAGAAAAACAAACAGACAGACACAGAGGAAAAGAGGAAAAGTCTGCCAACGCAACAGCCAGGCAGCCAGCCTTCTCAGCAGCGCAAGAAACACCGCGCTCTAAATTCCTGGAAGACGGCCAGCTCCTGACGCCGACGGGGCATCCATTGAGCCCAACGTGAAGAGACGAAGGCAGGGTGGCGGCGAAGGAGTCTTGCGGAGTGTCTTAAGACCTAAGGACAGGAGGAGGATGGAGTGTCTTAAGACCTGAGGACAGGAGGAGGATGGAGTGTCTTAAGACCTGAGGACAGGAGGAGGATGGAGTGTCTTAAGACCTAAGGACAGGAGGAGGATGGAGTGTCTTAAGACCTGAGGACAGGAGAAGGATGGAGTGTCTTAAGACCTAAGGACAGGAGGAGGATGGAGTGTCTTAAGACCTAAGGACAGGAGGAGGATGGAGTGTCTTAAGACCTGAGGACAGGAGGAGGATGGAGTGTCTTAAGACCTGAGGACAGGAGGAGGATGGAGTGTCTTAAGACCTGAGGACAGGAGGAGGATGGAGTGTCTTAAGACCTGAGGACAGGAGGAGGATGGAGTGTCTTAAGACCTGAGGACAGGAGGAGGATGGAGGCGAAGGAGTCTTACGGAGTGTCTTAAGACCGGAGGACAGGAGGAGGATGGAGGCGAAGGAGTCTTACGGAGTGTCTTAAGACCCGAGGACAGGAGGAGGAAGGTCTTAGTCCAAGGCAATGGAGGGGAGAGGTGCATTTGCAGGTGTGTTTGAGGGGAAAATGGGGTGTTTCCTTCGTGTTGATTTGGAAATGCGGTTGCGGAATGTGTGTGTATATATATATATATATATATATATATATATATATATATATATATATATATATATATATATATATATATATATATTTCGTCACTGGTTTAATGTTTTTTTCTTTAGTTTTATCTTAGTTTTAGTTCGTTTACTTCATTCTCTTTCATGTACAGCTTTCTATAAGAATTTCTCTCTACCTTTATCTGAAATTATGAAATAGAGTATTTAGTCCTTTAATTAATATCCTGGCTAATTAAACAAGCTTTGGCGTCTTTGATACAACCGACATGCTGCCATGATTATATAATAACATTACGTTACAAAATTAGAATGTAACATGATTGTATCTTCCAGTACATCGTTTGAAATGACTTAAACAGATAGCTCATTGTAACTCATGTTAGGTGATCTGCATGGTTGTATATCTGAGTTTTAGTGTCCGAATATTCACATATGTTTTTCACTGTAAAACCTGCATTTTATTCCACATACATGATCTGCATTGTTCTATTAGATCTCGTGTGTAGTGTAGAAATATTCACATACGTTTTTCACTGTAAAACACGTATTTTATTCCACATACATGATCTACATGGTTCTGTTAGATCTCAGGTGTAGTGTGCGAATATTCACATGCGTTTTTCACTGTAAAACTTTCATTTTATTCTACATACGTGATGTGCATGGTTCTGTTAGATCTGTTATAGTGTAGAAATACAAATATTCACATACGTTTTTCACTGTAAAACCCGCATTTTATTCCACATACGTGATGTGCATGGTTCTGTTAGATCTCAGGTGCAGTGCAAATATATTCAGATGCGTTTTTCACTGTAAAACCCGTTTATTTCACATACATGATCTGCATGGTTCTATTAAATCTGAATTATAGTGTACAAATATTCACTTACGTTTTTCACTGTAAAACCCGCATTTCATTCTACATACATGATGTGCATGGTTCTATTAGATCTCAGGTGTAGTGCAAATATATTCAGATATGTTTTTCACTGTAAAACCCGCACTTTATTCTACATACATGATGTGCATGGTTCTATTAGATCTCAGGTGTAGTGCAAATATATTCAGATATGTTTTTCACTGTAAAACCCGCACTTTATTCTACATACATGATGTGCATGGTTCTATTAGATCTGTTATAGTGTAGAAATACAAATATTCACATACGTTTTTCACTGTAAAACCCGCATTTTATTCCACATACATGATCTGCATGGTTCTGTTAGATCTCAGGTGTAGTGTAGAAATATTCACATACGTTTTTCACTGTAAAACACGTATTTTATTCCACATACATGATCTGCATGGTTCTGTTAGATCTCAGGTGTAGGGTGCGAATATTCACATGCGTTTTTCACTGTAAAACTTTCATTTTATTCTACATACATGATCTGCATGGTTCTGTTAGATCTCAGGTGCAGTGCAAATATATTCAGATATGTTTTTCACTGTAAAACCCGCACTTTATTTCACATATATGATGTGCATGGTTCTATTAGATCTGTTATAGTGTAGAAATACAAATATTCACATACGTTTTTCACTGTAAAACACGTATTTTATTCCACATACATGATCTGCATGGTTCTGTTAGATCTTAGGTGCAGTGTAGAAATATTCACATACGTTTTTCACTGCAAAACCCGCATTTTATTCTACATACATGATGTGCATGGTTCTATTAGATCTGAGTTGTACTGTAGAAATACAAATATTCACATACGTTTTTCACTGTAAAACCCGCATTTTATTCCACATACATGATCTGCACGGTTCTGTTAGATCTCAGGTGCAGTGCAAATATATTCACATACGTATTTCACTGTAAAATCCGCACTTTATTCCACACACAATAATGGCGCCGGTTCTGAAAATATATGTTGAAACTCCCAAGATTTTTCCAGCGTCTACAGGAAAAAGATTTTCGCTTATGATATACAGTACAACAAATATATATATATCTTTATCTATTTCTCTGGCATATTTTCTCTTCCAAAGGCGATATCCTTTCAACTTTCGCAACAATAACAAAAAAAAAAAAAAAAAAAAAAAAAAAGGAATGCTATATCAAGTTCTATTTCAAAATGACTTACAAGATGAAGGATCTGAGTTTTGCCAGAGGCTGCAACTGCAAAACATTTCACAAAACGTCAGGCCATTTTCTAAAGATTTTTGGCGAGAACGAAAAGAAAACCGAAGGAAATTGTGGTATTAGTGTGTGTGTGTGTGTGTGTGTGTGTGTGTGTGTGTGTGTGTGTGTGTGTGTGTGTGTGTGTGTGTGTGTGTGTGTGTATGTTTGTGTGTGGGTGGGTGGGTGGGTGGGTGGGTGGGTGTGTGTGTGTGTGCGTGCGTGTGTGTGTGTGTGTGTGTGTGTGTGTGTGCGTGCGTGTGTGTGCGTGTGTGTGTGTCTTAGTGAGTGGCTGAATGAGAATGAGCGACCTTGTGAATAAGTGAATGAGTGAGGGACTGAATGAGAAAGTGAGAAGGTTCATGTGTGTATGTGTGTGTGTGTGTGTACTTGTGTGTGTATGTGTGATCGTGTGTGCGTATGTGTATGTGTGTGATGTAAGTATACACATATGTAAGTGCGATTAGATGTCTTGTTCTTATACGTTACAGGAAGGACCTTTATTAAACCACCACTGACGGATGGGGTAATTGCAATGTTATTGCATATATATTGAACACTTAACCTCCTACCAAACTAATAACCAACATTTCGTAGAATATTATATGAAAAATTCCTTAAACGAAGTAAAAAAAAAAGGAAAGAAAGAAAGAAAAAAACAACTGTAATCATAAATACTTAATAATTACTTCACATATCTTCCATTTATTCGAGAAGAAATATAAAAATCTTAAAAATTAATATGACCAAACATAGAACAAATAAATAGCTTAGTTTCCCCTCTGCACAATTCGCATTTGGCTTAAAACACCCCCCTTGTTCTCGTTTTCTATGGCGATTCGTCTTGGGCCTCCTGCATATAATGAATTCCACGTATAACAATTTCGTAATGAAATGCCGTAGCAAGACGGATGGTTACAAATTGCTTCGTGTAGCTAGAGTGAACTATTCTGTAGTGCCAAGTCTTGCGGTCAAGTGGTTAACGAACGCAGAGAAAAAGTGGCACTTTATTTGTTTTTTTTATTTTTCTTACGAATTGAAGAGTTGATGTTTTTTGTTGTTATTGTTGTTGTTTTTTGTCGGTGCTTATTAGTCTGTCGGTTGGTTGGTGTCCTTGGCTTGTTAGAAGGGAAAATATCTTGTAGATTTAAATAAAAAAAAAAAAAATGTTTTGCCTAAAGAATTTAATGAAAAAATATGGTTTGCCTAAAGAACTTTTTTCTGGAAATCCTGTTCCGTAAAATTATACATACATACATACATACATACATACATACATACATACATACAAATACATATGTGTATGTATGGATGGATGGATGTATATTTATGTAAAGGTTATGCTAGCAGATTATTTTTTATTCTTCGTTTATCTTATCATTTTTTTACTGAAGATAATAAGACAGTTGAAGGTATGAACAAGTATCAGTGTTCAATTATCTTTGTTATTTAACTATTATTTGCCATAACGATTTGTACTATATACTTCTTTAACATTTCGTACTTTCTCAACTTTCTTCTTCTTTTCTTGATCAATCTCTTTCTGCGCTTCTACACTCCCTTTATTGTTTTCTTCCATCTCCTCCCACCTCTTCGACCCTCCAACACCCCTTCTACCTTTATCTTCTCCTCCTCCTCCACCACCTTCTTCTCCTCCTCCTCCTCCTCCTCTTCCCTCCTCCTACTTCTCCTCCTCCTCCTCCTCCTTCTCCCTCCACCTCTCTTCCTCCTCCTGCTCCTCCTCCTCCTGCTCCTCCATCTCCTACTCCTCCCCTTCCTCTTCCTCCTCCTCCACCACCTTTTCCTCCTCCTCCTCCTTCTCTTCCACCTTCTTCTCCTCCTCCTCCACCTCCTCCTTCTTCTTCTTCTTCTTCTATATCTCCTCCTCCTCCTCCTCCTCCAGCACCACCACCTCCTTCTTCTTCTTCTTCGTTGTCGTCTTCTTCTTCTTCTTTTTCTTCTTCTCCTCCTCCTCCTCCTCCACCTTTTCACTCTCTCCAACTCTTCCTCCACCTCCTTCAATGCCTCTATCTTCTCTTCCCCGTTTAGCCCATTCCTCCACCTCCACTTTCGCCTCTTTCAACACTTTCCTTATTCCCACTCCAACCCTTGTCTTTCCCCCTAACATATCACGTATATCTTTATCACTTTCTCCCTCTCCTCCATCACCATCTCCCTCATCTACCATCTTTATCAGACATTCCCTCTTATCTCCATATTTGCCAATTTTCTCTCCTCCTCTTTTCTTCCCACTTCTAAATTCCATGAACTTAAGAGGAATTTCCCTTTACCATCTTTATCGGACATTCTCTCTTATCTCCATATTTCCAATTTTTCTCCTTCACTTTTATTCCCACTTCTAAATTCCATGAACTAAGAGGAATTTCCTATCTATGAACAGCTCAGGAACAATTAATTAACTTATGACCGATTGTTCATAATAATAATTATAATGATAATGATAGTAATAATAATAATTACAATAATAATAACGATAATGATAATGATAACAGGGATTAGAATTAAACTACAAATATCATAAAAGTGGAGTCAGTCCCTCAAAAAAAAAAATAATAATAAAATAAATAAATAAATAAACAAAAAGAAAACAGAGAGAGGGAATAAACTTGATAAAAAAAGGCAGTTTAGAGAAACGTGATGATGTTTGTTGAAGTTGGTAATAATGATATTGATAAGTCCTCTTGGTATTGGCGACGGTGTGTTTGGTAACAATGCTCATAATGCTGATGGGTCGCTAATGGTATTACTAGTAGCTGTGATGATAATGCCTTTATTAGTATAATAGTGATGATAATGTCAATATTCGTGTGAATAAGAATGATCATTTACAAATATGTTCATCATCATATACGCACAAAAACACACACACACATGTAAACACACACACGCACAAACACACACACACTTACAAACACAACCAAACACACACACAGACACACACACAAACACACACACACTCTCAAACACACACACTCACAAACACAAACACACATAAACACAAACACACACTCTCAAACACACACACAAACACACACACACAATCACACACACGAACACTCTCAAACACACACAAACACACACGAACACACACACTCACTCACAAACAAAAACACTTACACACGCACTCACAAACACACACACAGACACACAAACACACACTCTCAAACACACACACACAAACAAGTCCACGCACATGTTCACACTGAAACACACCTCTCGTTGGTCGGAGCGGAAACGGGGTTCTGCCGACTCCAGCGATATTAAATTTACGCTTCTATGCAGTTTCAGCGGTTGTGAACTCTGGCACTCTGGCACCGGGAGATTCTCTCTGCTGTTCTCCAACTTTTAAGAGAATTTTTTTTTTTTTTTTTTTTTTTTTTTTTTTTTTGGTTGGTTGGTTGGTGGGGGTGAGTGGGAAGGGAGGGGAGGGTGGAGGGGGAACCTTTTTTTTGGGGGGGTTGGTGGGAGGGTGAGGGGAGGGAGGGTGTGGAGGGGGAACTTTTTTTTTTGTCTATGTCTTCTTTGGGTCAAAGGTCGCTTGGTAGGATAAGAGAGTCCATATCTTTGATCTCTTTAAAATAGTTTGACTCACTTTTCTCTCTCGTTCTGTCTTTCTTTTTTCTCTCTCGATCCATTCTCTCTCTCTCTCTCTCTCTCTTTCTCTCTCTCTCTCTCTCTCTCTCTCTCTCTCTCTCTCTCTCTCTTTCACCCTCCTTTCTTTCTCTCTCTTTCACCCCTCCTCTTCTCTCTCTCTCTCTCTCTCTCTCTCTCTCTCTCTCTCTCTCTCTCTCTCTCTCTCTCTCTCTCTCTCTCTCTCTCTCTCTCTCTCTCAGTGTTTCTTTGCTTCTTTTTCTCTCTCTCTGTTTTCTTTCTATTTCTTTTTTTCATGCTGTTATTTAAGGGACTGACCCCACCTTTATAATATTTGCATTTGATCCTACACTTCGATATGTTTTTGTTATCATTATTATAATTATTGCCATTATCATTATTAAAACAATTGTTGTTATTTTCTCTATTATCATTATTTTCTTGTTACTTTGTCATTATTATTGTTGATTTTGATGTTATTGTCATCCCTATGATCATTATAATCATTATTCTATTAATCTTTTATTATTAATATTAGAATTATCATTACCATCACACAATAATCCCCATCAATATTATCTTCTTTTTTTCTTTTCTTCTTTCCCATTCTATCTCATCTTCGTATCTGACCCTATTTTTCTCTCCACTTCCAATCACATTTACCCCAAAGATTATACCTAAGACCTAATCCTTTTCCAAGGAATGTATCAGCGTTGGCGGTTCCATTAAATCACTTTTTATCATGATTTTTATTTATTATTATTTTTTTTTTATCATGATTTTTTTTTTAAATTGTATTATTGTTTCTTTATGGGGAAACTCATAAAAATTTGGTTTATACGGGAAATACAGGATGGTTTATCACCACCGTGACCACTCATCTATTCGAAGGTTTTTCCTTTTTTTATGCTTATTAAGGGAGGGTAATGTGCGTATATAGACACGAAAATTTTAACGGAAATGTGTGTGTGTGTGCATATATATGGAAACATACATGATTATATATATATATATATATATATATATATATATATATATATATATATATATATATATATATATATATATATATATATATATATGTACATACACACACACACACACACACACACACACACACACACATATATATATATATATATATATATATATATATATATATATATATATATATATATATATATATATATATATATATATATATATATATACATATTGAGACATTACATATTGTTGTTGAATCATTTACACCGCCTTTGACTAACATGTATGTTTTTTTAAGCATCTCCCTTGAATCGATATTTTCTTTCTTTCTTTTTACTTTCCCTTCTGCAATTCAGAAAGTGAATCATGGACAACAACAATCATCAAATGAAGGCAATTAACCATATCTACATTCATACAAATACCTGTACCTTTAAGTGTCAATTAACCCGTAATTAGACACATCATGTTGATTGCAGCATCAAGGCGAATGGATCTAATATTAGACCACATTCATATCTGATTCTGGGCTTTCGCTTCCAAGAAGGTCACAGAGTTCATTTTAACATTGTATGCGTTGATATATATATATATATATATATATATATATATATATATATATATATATATATATATATATATATATATATATGTATATATATATATATATATATATATATATATATATATATATATATATATATATATATATATATATATATATATATATATATATATATATATATGTATATATATATATATATATATATATATATATATATATATATATATATATATATATATATATATATATATAT
>NC_091549.1:53448617-53458617 GCF_042767895.1 Penaeus vannamei
TGCTTCTCATCTCTTCTTTCTCCTTCCCCTTCACTTTCCTCGTTTCCACCCTTCGTTGGCTTTCTTACTTCTTCCTATTCCTCCTTCTCATCCTTTTCCTCTATTCCTCCTTATCCTCCTTCGTTATGTCTGTATTTTCCATTTCCTTTACTGTCTCTCTCCTTTCTCTTATTCCGTCTACCTCCACCTCATTTTCCTTTCTCTAATCTTCTTTCTTTCTATATCCTCCATCCCCTCTCTTTCTTTCATTTTCTTTTTATTCCTTACTAATCCTTCTCCTTCCTCTTTCTCTTTCACCCTCTTCTCTCCCATCCTCCACCTCCTTTCTCTTCCTCTTCCTCCTCCTCTTTCTTCATCCCTCCCTCCCTTTTTTCCTTCTTTTTTTTTATTCTTTCCTATCCCTTCTCTTCCTTCCTCTTCATCTTTACACCCTCTTCTCTCCCATCCTCCACCTCCTTTCTCTCCCTCTTCCTCCTCCTCTTTCTTCATCCCTCCCTCCTTTTCTCTTTCTATGTCCTTTTTTTTATTCTTTCTTATCCCTTCTCTTCCTTCCTCTTCATCTTTATAACCTCCACGTCCTTTCTCTACCTTTTCCCTCCTTCTCTTCCTCTTCCTCCTCCTCCTCTTTCCTCCGTTCTCTTTCTCCAGACTTCCTACACTTCCTTTTATTCCTTCCTACCCCTTCTATTCCTTCTTCTTCTCTCCCATCATCCACCTCTTTCCTCCTCCTCTTTCTCCTCCTTCTCCTCTTTCCTTCGTCCTCCTCCTCCTTTGTTCCTCCCTCGCTTTTTTCCTCCATGTCTTTTTTATTCTTTCCTATGCCTTCTCTTCTTTCCTTTTCATCTTAAAACCTCTTCTCTCCCATCCTCCACGTTCTTTATGTACCTCTTCCTCTTTCTCTTCCACCTGCTCCTCCTCCTCCGTCCCTATGTTAGTCTTTCTCTCCCTTTCTTTTTATTCATCCCTATCCCTTGTCTTCCTTCCTCTTTACACCCTCTTCTCTCCCATCCCTCACCTCCTTCCTCTTCCTTCCTTTTCTTCCTGCTCTTCCTTCTCCTCCGCCTCTTTCCTTCGTTCTCTTTCTCCAAACTTCCTCCATTTTCTTTTATTCCTTCCTACCTCTTCTATTCCTTTCTCTTCTCTCCCATCGTCCACCTCTTTCCTCCTCCTCTTTCTCCTCCTGCTCTTCTTTCCTTCGTCCTTCTCCTCCTTTGTTCCTCCCTCCCTTTTTCCTTCCATGCCTTTTTTTATTCTTTCCTATCCCTTCTCTTCCTTCCTCTTCATCTTCATACCCTCCACGTTCTTTCTCTACCCTTTCCTTCCTTCTCTTCCTCTTCCTCCTCCTCCTCTTTCCTCCGTCCTCCTTCTCCAAACTTCCTCCATTTCCCTTTTATTTCTTCCTCTTCATCTTTCCCATCCTCCACCTCCCTTCTTTACCTTTTCCTCCTCCTCCTCCTCCTCCTCCTCCTTCCTTCATCCTTCCTCCTTCTCCAAACTTCCTCCATTTCCTTTTATTCTATCCTCTTCCCTCCCCTCCTCCACCTCCTTTCTCTATCTTTTTTCCTCCTCTTTCTCCTCCTCCTCCTCCTTCCTTCCTTCCTTCCTCCGTCCTCCTTTTCCTTCCTTCCTCCGCCCTCCATTCTTCCTTCCTCAGTCCTCCCTCCTCCTCCTCCTTCCCCCCTCCTCCTCCTCCCCTCCTTCCTTCCCTTCCTCCTCCCCCGTCCTCCCTTCCTTCCTTCCTCCTTCCCCCTCCTCCTCCTCCCTTCCTCCTTCCTCCTCCCGTCCTCCTCCTTCCTCCTCATCCTCATCCTCCTTCCCTCGTCCTCCTCCTCCCCCTCCTCCTTCCTCCTTCCTCCTTCTCCAAACTTCCTCCTCCTCCTACTCCTCCTCCTCCCTCCCCCCTCCCTCCTCCTTCTCCCTTCCTTCCTTCCTTCCTCCTCCTCCTTCCTTCCTTCCCCCGTCCTACTTCCTTCCCCCGTCCCTCCTCCTTCCTCAGTCCTCCTCCTCCTCCCTCCCCCTCTTCCTCCTTCCTCCTTCCCTCCCTTCCTCCTTCCTCCTCCCCCTCCTTCCTCCTTCCTCCTCCTCCACCTTCCTTCCTTCCTCCTCCCTTCCATCCTTCCTCCCCCTTCCTCCCGTCCCTCCTTCCTCCTTTCTCCTTCCTCCTTCCTCCTTCCTCCTTCTCCAAACTTCCTTCCTTCCCCCGTCCTCCTCCTTCCTCAGTCCTCCTCCTTCCTCCTTCCTCCTTCCTCCTCCTCCCTCCTCCTCCTCCTCCTCCTGCTCCAAACTTCCTGCTCCTTACTTCCTTCCTCCCCCGTCCTCCCTTCCCTCCTTCCTCCTTCCTCAGTCCCTCCTTCCTTCCTCCTCCTTCCTCCTTCCTCTTTCCTCCTTCCTCTTTCCTTCCTCCTCCCTCCTTCCTATTTCCTCCTTCTCCAAACTTCCTCCTCCTCCTCCCCCCTCCTCCTCCTCCTCCTCCTCCTTCCTCCTTCCTCCTTCCTCCTTCCTCCTTCCTCCTTCCTCCTACCTCCTTCCTCCTTCCTCCAAACTTCCTCCCGCCCAACTTTTACGCCCGCCATCGATTGCGGCGGATCTGAACTATGCCTGAACTCTCCACAACCGAGGGGAACTTAACAAGGAAGGTTTGAGGAAGAAGCAGGAAGGGGAGAAAAAAGGGGCAAAGGAGGGAGAAGGAGAGAGAGAGAGAGAGGGGAGGGGAGGGAGGGTGGGAGGGGAGGGGGTAAGGAGGATGTGGGTGAGGGGGGAGATAAGGGTAAGGAAGGGGGAAGGAGAGGGGAGGGGAAGGAGAGGGGGATAAGGTGAGGGGTATAAAGAGGGGGAGGGGGGAGATAAGGGTAAAGAAGGGGGAAGGAGAGAAGAGAGAGGGAGAGGTCAGGCAAAGGGAGAAGGAGAGAGAGAGAGATAGAGAGAGAGGAGGGGAAGGGGAAGAGGGATAAGGAGGATGTGGGTGTGGGGTATAAAGAGGGAAGGGGGAGATAAAGGTTAAGAAGGGGGAAGGAGAGAGAGAGGGGAGGGGAAGGAGGGAGGGAGATAAGGAGGATGTGGAGTGAGGGGTATGAAGAGGGGAGGGGGAGATAAGGAGTAAGGAAGCGGGAAAGAGAGAGAGAGAGGGAGGGGAAGGAGGGGAGGGGATAAGGAGGATCTGGGTGAGGTATAAAGAGGGAGGGGGAGGAAGATAAGGGAAAAGAAGGGGAAGGGGAAGAGGGGAGAAAGGAAGGAGAGGAGAAAGGTGTAGATGAAGAAATAAGACGGATAGGAGGATAGGAAAGAGGAAGAAGAGTAGGAGGAGGAGGAGGAGGACTGAGAAAGTGCGTAGGAAAGGATTTGCCAGAAAAAAGAAGAAAAACGGGACACAAAGAAATTTAGTAAAAATGGAAAAAAATACCGGCAAAGTTGATTAAAAAAACACGAAAAGAAAGAAAAGAAAACACACTTTATTTCTATTGATTTACCTGATTCACCTCAATTTCTATCTATTTATATATCAAGCTTTATAACCAACTCTTTTCGACGTAGTTTAACGCACTCTCATCTATTCCAATATAAGAAACTTGTTTGTTTATATATCATACTTTATATGTCATTATCTATTTATATATTATACTTTATATGTCTTTGTTTATGCATGTATTATACTTTACTTGTCATTGTTTATTTATGTATTATACTTTATATGTCTTTGTTTATTTGGGTATTATACTTTATATGTCTTTGTTTATTTATGTATTATACTTTATATGTCTTTGTTTATTTATGTATTATACTTTATCTGTCCTTGTCAATTGATATATTATGCTTTGTGTGTCCTTGTTTACTTTTAAATTTTACTTTATGTCCTTATTTATTGATATGTTATACCTTATATGTCCTTGTTTATTGATATACTTTATATGTCCTTGTCTATTGATATACTTTATATGTCCTTGTTTATCTATTCATGCCATAACATGAGCCCTGGACTGGGATTAGGAACATCCTCTGATCTGATTGGGACGCGAATGAAAGATTCATGTCAATAAATAGAGTTATGTTGTCCACTCTCTTTTTCTTCCCCTTTCGTCCATCCTTCCCTCTTTCTCTTTCTCCATTACTATAGTTCGTTTTCTTTCCCCCTTTCTGTCTACCTCGCTCGCTCTCGCTCTTTCTCGCTCTCGCTCGCTCTCGCTCTCGCTCGCTCTCGCTCTCGCTCGCTCTCGCTCTCGCTGTCTCTCGTCCTCTCTCTCTCACTCTCTCTATCTCTCTCTCTCTCTCTCTCTTCCTCCCTCTCTCTCTCTCTTCCTCCCCCTCTCTCTCTCTTCCTCCCACTCTCTCTCTCTCCCTCCCACTCTCTCTCCCTCCCTCCTCCCCTCTCTCCCTCTCTCCGTTACGCCATCTTCATTTCTACTCTCTCTTCCCCTCTCTCTCTCTCTCCTTCTTTACTTTACTTTTTCCCTTCACAAGCACATACAATCCCGACCTAGCCTCATACCAAGCACCGTGTTATGTAAACAGGTTGAAGTTTGCTGTAATAATGGAATCTCGTGGACCCTTTCTAAATTGAGGAGGGGGAGGGGAGGAGGAGGAGGAGGAGGAGGAGGAGGAGGAGGAGGAGGAGGAGGGAGAGGGGAGGAGGAGGGGGAGGAGAAGGAAGAGGAGGAGGAAGGGGGAGGTAGAGGAGGAGGAGGAGGAGGGAGGAGGAGGAGTAGGAGAGGGAGGAGGAGGAAGAGGAGGGCAGGGGAAAGGGAGGAGGAGGAAGAGGAGGGCGGAAAGGGAGGAGGGGGAAGGAGGTGGAGGAGGAGGAGGGGGAGTGGGAGGAGGGGGGAGGGGAGGAGGAGGGGGAGGAGGAGGAGGAGGAGGAGGGGGAGGAGAAGGAGGAGGAGGGGAAGGGATGGAGGAGAGGGGAGGAGGAGAGGGAAGGGAAGGAGGTGGAGGAGGAGGCGGAGGGTAGGGGGAGTAGGTGGGGGGAGGAGGGGGAGGAGAAGGAGGACGAAGAGTGCGAGGGGAGGAGGAGAAGGGGGATAAATGTGGTAGGGTAGGTATGGCGATGTGGATAATGATGAGGGAGGAAAAGAGATAGGCGGGGGGGGGGGGTGAAGAGGGAGAACAGCAGGGGGATGGGTGAAGGGATGAGAGAGAAATAAGAGGGGAGAGAGGAGGTTTTATGTGTATATGTATGTGTATTATATGTACATAGATAGATAGATAGTAAGATAGAAAAATAGATAGGTAGATAGATGGGAAGACAGATAGATAGGTAGATAGATGGGAAGACAGATAGATAGGTAGATAGATGGATATATAGATAGAGAAATAGATAGATAGATAGATAGACAGATAGATAGATAGACAGATAGATTGATAGAATGATAGATAGATAGATAGATACACTGTATGTTTATATAATGCATGCATAAACATATACATATACAAACAAAGACAGAAAGTGAGAGAGTGAGGGTACCTATAATAATCCCCAAGTCTTTTCACCAAACATACCCTTTTTATTTGTTTAAAACTTTTCTTTTACACCTCTTTTTTTTTACACCTTTTTTGTGTTCTAGTATTTGTGTTTGTGTACGTGTTTTCGTGTTTGTATACGTGTTTTTGTCTTTTATTTTATTATTATTATTTTTTTTTTTTACTTTTGGAGAGAACCAAAAAAATAATTACTTAAACAACAACAATAGAGTGACTAATCAGATTATTAATCAGATTATTAAGAGTCAGGATAATAATGAAAATCTTGGCCTCCAGCAAGGCAAATGAACAACATTTTAAGCCTAAAGGATTTTTATTCGACGTAGGAACAGAAATATTGGACGTAATTCAAGTAAAAATACGTAACAGTCTGTATGTAAATCTGTAACCATATAATGAAGACAGATTCTGAACCAGTGATTAAAGTAAAGAATTTGCGAAAGAATAGCAGAGATAATTGACAAGAGGTGGTTATTGGTTGGACAAAGGGAAATGTGAATATGCCTTTGTGTTTTTCACTTCTTTTTATCATGTACCATAAACAATACCACATATAAAGCAAAGAATGGGAAGAAAATAAGAAGAATACGATTAAATAAAGCAAAGAATGAGAAGGAAATAAGAAGAATACAACAACAAACATAACAATGACCAAAAAGAGAAGACCAAGACCCAAGCAAAAAGCAAACGAGAATAAATCATATTCGGCCTTAATGATGGCGAGGATAATGTCTCTCCTCATGAGTGGACAGGCAGGAAGACCCTCATGTTCGGAACTGTAGAGGGGTCATGACCGAGGGGAAGGGAGGGGAGGGGGTGGTGAGGTGGTGGGTAGGGTGGGAGGGGGGTGTCCAGGGGTGGGGAAGAGGGAGGGAGGAAGGGAGGGAGGGAGGAGGGAGGGAGGAGGAGGGAGGGAGGGAGGGAGAGAGAGAGAGAGAGAGAGAGAGAGAGAGAGAGAGAGAGAGAGAGAGAGAGAGAGAGAGAGAGAGAGAGGGGGGAGAGGTGGGAGGGGGAGAGGGTCAAGGAAAGGAAATGAGAGGTGAAAGAGGGAAGGAAGAGGAAGGGGAGAGGAGAGAAGAGCGGTCAAGGAAGGGAAGGGATAGCGGAAGGAGGAGGGAGAAAGAAGGGAGGAAGTTATGAAAATGGAAGAAGAAAGGACATAGGAGGGCATGAAAATGAAAGATAAGGAAAAAGGAGAAAGAGAGGAACGAATGGAGGAAAGAGAAGACAGGAAGATAAAGCGTCAGATGACCACCACCAAAGAAAAGAGAGAGGGACAACACAGGACAACCAGAGAAGAAGAAGAAGAAGAAGAAGAAGAAAAAAAACACACAGACACCGAACGAAAAAAGACCAGTAAACAACAACGAACGGGAGACAAAGGATAGAACAAGAAGCAGAGAGGAGGAGGAGGTTCTCAAGGAAGAAGGGAACGAAGAGACAGGGGTGTGTAGGGGGTGTATGGGGGTGAAACTAGCTGGGAGATAAATGATGCAGCCTCCATGAGTTAACGTGAGCGGAGACGGGCGTGTGATAGATGGATGGAGAGTGTCTCATGCCTTGGGGGGGGGGGGGGGGTATGTTTCGACTCGTGTGTGCTTGTGTATATGTTTTTTTTGTTGTTTTTTTGTTTGTTTTGTTTGTGTGTGTTTGTGTTTGGCTCGACGGTGGGGGTTTCGACACGTGCGTGCTTGTTTATATGTTTTTTTGTTTGTTTGTTTGTTTGTGTTTGGCTAGACCGTGGGCGTTTCGTCAAGTGCGTGCTTGTTTATGTTTTTTGTTTGTTTGTTTGTGTTTGGCTCGACGGTGGGGGTTTCGACACGTCCGTGCTTGTGTATGTTTTTTTTTGTTTGTTTGTTTTGCTTGTGTGAGGGTGATTTTTGTTTGTTTGTTTGTGTTTGGACCGACGGTGGGTGTTTCGACACGTGCGTGCTTGTTTATGTGTTTTTTTGTTTTTTTGTTTGTGTGTGTTTGGCTCGACGGTGGGTGTTGCGTCACGTGCGTGCTTGTGTATATATTCTTTTGGTTTGTTTGTTTGTGTGTGTGTGTGTTTGGCTCGACGGTGGGTGTTTCGACACGTGCGTGCTTGTTTATGTTTTTTGGTTTTTGTTTGTTTGTGTTTGACTCGACGGTGGGTGTTTCGACACGTGCGTGCTTGTTTATGTTTTTTGTTTGTTTGTGTATGTTTGTGTTTGGCTCGACGGTGGGGGTTTCGACACGTGCGTGCTTGTTTATGTGTGTTGTGTGTGTGTGTGTTTCTTTGTGTTTGCCTCGACCGTGGGTGTTTCGTCACGTGCGTGCTTGTACATGCTTTTATGTTTTTATGTTTTTCATGTATATTTTTGTGTACTTGTATAGTTTTTATGTTTGTTTGTTTTTTTTTATGTTTTAGTATTTGTGTTTGTTTTCGTGTTTTGGTGTTTAGATACGTGTTTTTGTGGGCTTATATAAGTGCTTGGGGAGGGGGGAGGGGGAGGGTTGTTAGATAGGAGAAGACCTGATAATGGCAGAGTAGAATAAAAAATGAATATATGCTTGTTTTGTGTGCTTGTTTTCCTTCCTCAAGCTGTTGTTATGGTATTTTTCCATTATGGGATTACTGATGATATTATTCCCATTCCCATTACAATTGATATTATGATTTCTATCATTCCTATTATTATTAACATTATTCTTAATATCCTTATGATTGTGATTATTTTAACTACTTTTATCTTTATATGTTATCATTATTATCATGATTATCATCAATAGTATTATTATCATCATTTTCAGTATTATTATTTTCATCATCATTATCATTATCATTATCATTATTGTTATCATTATTATTATCATTATCATTATGATCATTATCATTACTATTATTACCATTATCATTATTATCATTATCATTACTGTCAACACCATCATCATCATTACCACTGTTATTATCATCATTTCTGGTATCAACATTATCATTACTGTAGTTTTTCCTTATTGCTATCATTACCACCATCATCATTTACAATTCCCTATTACCATTGCAATAATTAACAGCAGCTGTGGTTCAGCGGTAATACGTGCTGCTGAGGATCATAAGGGTCTGTCACCCGGCGAATGGGTGTCAAATCCTGTCATGCGGGTTGAGGTTTAGAGGAAAGACACGCTGTCACATTAGCACTTTTTCCTTTTTTTTTTTTCTTTTTTTCTTTTTTTTTTTTTTTTTTTTTTTTACAATTTTCTGAAATTTTGTCCATTTTTGAGCGAATTGTCGATTTTCCAGTCAGATGATAATGATCGTTTCCGTCTGAAAACCTTAACGTCAACTTTTTTTTTTCAGCCAAGCATACTCAAATCAAGAGCTATATTCGAGAATGTTTACGTTTATGTTCAATAAAATTGTCCAAAAAATTGCCGGAAAAAAGTGCTAGTGTGACACGGCCTTAAGCCAGAGTGTTCCATTTTAGGGTTAAATAGCCGGCGTGTTAAAATTGTCCCAGGCCCGACCCCATGAATTTTCATAAATACAGATGCAGAAATAAAGGCATATCTGTCTATCTATCTGATAGATATACATTCAACCATCTATTTGTCGGGTTGATATGCATGTCTAGACTGATAAATATGCATTTATTTATTTATCTATGTCAAGTATACGAATATTCTTTGGGTCTGGCCTCACATAATTTTGATAAACTGGCTGAAAGAGAGAACATCTACTAGGGGTAAGAAGAAGAAAAACGTAGGAAAAAAGAGAAAGAGAAGGAGAAGAAGAAGAAGAGGGGGTAATAAAGGGAACAAGTTGAAGAAAATGAAGAAAGGAGAAAAAAGAGAAAGGGCAGAAGAAGGGGGGGGTAGCGGGAACAAGTTGAAGAAAATGAAGAAGAGGAAGGAAGAAAGAGAAGAAGAAGAAGGGGGGGAATCACGAGAAAAAGTTGAAGAAAATGAAGAAAGAAGAAAGAGAAGGAGAAGATGGGAGGAATCACGAGAAAAAATGAAGAAAATTAAGAAAAGGAAAGAAGAAAGAGAAAGAGAAGAAGAAGAACGGAGGAATAACGAAAACAAGTTGAAGAAAATAAAAAAGAAAGAAGAAAGAAAGAGAAGAAGAAGGGAGGAATAACGGGAAAAAGTTGAAGATCATCATCATCATCATCATCCTCTTCATCATCATCATTATTATCACTACTGCTACCAGCACAATTTTCCTCTTCTTTATCTTCATAAGTGATAATGTTATCATTATCTTTGCCACCATCATCATCACTCTCCTCATTCTCCTCCTCCTATTCTTCTTCTTCTCTTTCTTCTTCTTCTTCTTCTACTACTACTTCTTCTTCTTCCTCCTCCTCCTCACAATCATCATCACCATCCACCATCACAACCACTAATGATATAGTTATCATCATCATCACCATAGCCCTCACCATAATCATCATAACCTCACCACACTCACATCATCACGACCCACCATATGAATAATATCCTCCTTTTCATCCTTTAATTAAACAAATGAGATCATCACAGGTCTCAAGATTATCGCTAATTG
>NC_091549.1:53476117-53478617 GCF_042767895.1 Penaeus vannamei
CCCCTCTGCCCTCACCCTCTGCCCTCGCCTCCCCTCTTTCCTTCTCCTTATATTCTGTCCTCTCCTCACCCTCTGTTCTCGCCTTCCCCTCTTCCCTTTCTCCCTCTCCCTCTCCCTCACCCTCTGCCCTCTCCTCCCCTCTTTCCTTCGCCTTATATTCTGTCCTCTCCTTCCCTCTGCTCTCGCCTTCCCCTCTTCCCCTTTCTCCCTCTCCCTCTCCCCTCACCCTCTGCCCTCTCCTCCTCTTTCCTTCTCCTTATATTCTGTCCTCTCCTTCCCTTTGCTCTCGCCTTCCCTTTTTCCTTTTCCTTATATTCTATCCTCTCCTCCCCTCTGCTCTCGCCTCCCCTCTTTCCTTCTCCTTAAATTCTGTCCTCTCCTTCCCTCTGCTCTCGCCTCCCCTCTTTCCTTCTCCTTCTGTTATATCCTCTCCTCCTTCCTTCTCCTCACCATCTGCCCTCTCCTCCCTCTTTCCTTCCTCTTCTTTTCTGTCCTTCCCCTCCCTTCTCCCTCTTTTTCCCTCTTTCCTTCTCATATTCTGTCCTCTCCTCCTTCCTTCTCCTCACCATCTGCCCTCGCCTCCCCTCTTTCCTTCTCCTTCTATTCTATCCTCTCCTCCCCTCTCCCCTTCCCCAACCCCTCTGCCCTCACCTCCCCTTACCCCTCTCCTCTCATCTCTCCTCTCTTTACCCTTCTCCCTTCTCTCGTTCTCTTAACATGTCTCATCTCCCCTTTATCCCTCTCGCCTCTCCCCTCTTCCTTCTCGAATTCCCCTCTCCTCTCTCCCCTTCCCCTCGCCTCCCCGCCCCCCTCCCCCCCTCTGCAAACTCCTCCCTTGGATCGCATGAAAGTCCAACAAGCAGCATCAGGAGAGGAGGGGGGGAGGGGGAGGAAGGAGGAAATGGGGTAGGTGGAAGAGGAAGAGGAGAAATAGGAAGAGGAGGGGAGGAAGGAGGAGGAGGAGGAAATGGGGTAGGCGGAAGAGGAAGAGAAGAGAAGAAACAGGAAGAGGAGGGGGAGAAGGAGGAGGAGGAGGAGGAGGAAGAGAAGGAGAAAGATGAGGAGGTGGAGGAGTAGGAGGGGGAGGGAAAGGAGGAGGAAATGGGGTAGGTGGAAGAGGAAGAGGAGAAATAGGAAGAGGAGGGAGGAAGGAGGAAGAGGAGGAGGAGGATTAGAAGAGAAAGAGAAGGATGAGGAGGTGGAGGAGCTGAAAGGGGAGGACGAAATGTGTTGGGTTGAAGAGGAAGAAGAGAAATAACAAGAGGAGGCTGAGAAGGAAGAGGAGGAGGAGGAGGAGGAGGGAGAGGAGGAGGAAATGGGGTAGGTGGAAGAGGAAGAGGAGGAGGAGAAAGAATTGAAAGAGAAAGATAAGGAGGTGGAGGAGGAGGAGGATAACGAGGAAGACGAGAAGGAAGAAGTGGAGATGGTTGAGGAGAAGGAGGAGGAAAAGGACGGGGAAGAGGAGGAGGAAGGAAGTAGAGGAGAGAGAGGAAGAGGAGGAGGAAAAGGGAGAAGAAGAAGAGAAGGAGGAGGAGGAAGAGAAAAAGGAGGAGGGGATAGGAGCAGAAGAAGGAGATAGATGAGAAGAAGCAGAAGAAAGGGGAGAAGGAGGATCCCCCTATGCTCTACCTATCGCTTCCCCCATATTTCCTAGCCCCTCAACATACCCTCCCCCCCCCCCCCACCAGTCCTTATCTCCCTCTCCCCTGCCACCCACCATTCTCTAGCCCCTCCCTATCCCATGCTCTCACACCCACCCCCTATCCCTTCCCTATTCCCTGCCCTACCCCACTTCCTTGAGTCCCGTCCTTGCCTTCGCTCAATACCCCCACCCCCCATACCCTCCCCATTACCTAGACCTTCCCTGTCCCTGCCCGCCCCCTACCCTAATCCCCTCCCACTCCCCTTCCCCAACCCCACCATCCCTATCCCCTGCTCTCACCCCCACCCCACACCTATCTCCTCCCCTCACCCCCTCTCCTATACCCATCCCCATCCCCTCACTATCCCCTTCCCTCACCCCTACACCCCATCCCCTGCTCTTAACCCCACCCACCATCCTCTAACCCCTTCCCTCACCCCTACGCCCCATCCCCTGCTCTTAACCCCACCCATCATCCTCTATCCCCTTCCCTCACGCCCCACCCCTTTCCCTGCTCTCACCCCCAGCCCCCATCCTCTATCCCCTTCCCCTTCCCTCACCCCAGCCCCCATCCTCTATTCCCTCCCTCACCCCCACCCTCCATCCCATGCTCTTAACCCCACCCCCATCCCTCTATCCCCTCTCCTTCCCTCACCCCCCACCCCTTTCCCCTTCCCTCACCCCCAGCCCCCATCCTCTATCCCCTACCCTCACCCACATCCCCACCCCCTATCCCTGCTCTCACCCCCACCCCCATCCTCTATCCCCTCCTGATCCCCACCCCATCCCCATCCCCTATTCCCTGATCTTACCCTCACACCCCATCCCCTGCTCTTAACCCCACCCACCATCCTCTAT
>NC_091549.1:53488617-53491117 GCF_042767895.1 Penaeus vannamei
GCAATAATAAGGATAAAAGTAATAATGGTAATGTAAGTAATAGTTACGCTACTAATGATACTGCTAATAATAATAATGGCATCAATGATAATAATCATAGTAAGAAAATAATAATGATGATAATAACAGTGATGATAATAATAATGACAGTAATAATGATAGTAGCATTAAGAACAATGGTAACAATAATGATAATGCTAATAATAACAATAATAACGATAATAATAGTAACAATAATAATAATAATGATAATAATAATCATCATGATAACAGATAATACAAATTATCTAGTAACGTTGTAGATCGGTGAATCAGTCCTGGGTTAATGATTAAGAAGGTAAGAAAAGTAGCGATCTTAGAGCTTAGGAAAGGATAAAAAAAAAAAAAAAAAAAAAAACTTTAAAGGCAGTAAGAAAAGCTTTCGTAGTACATTCTTCAGTAAAGTTGAATTCCAGAAGACACGTAGATGAGACTGCTTGGAATGCGGTGTCTCCAAAAGAGCTACAGGGGGGGGGGGGGGTATGTTAATGGCAGTTGAAGAACAAACAAACACAGGAGCTATTAAACACCACATAGACAGGGAGAACATTCCCCCCCACTCTGCAGACTACGTGGATAACGAAAGGAGACGGTTGCACACAGTGTAAAAAATCTTGCACAGAAACAGTACAAATTCTGGAGACATGACAGGATAGCACAGGTACTGACTGTACTGACAGCTTTGCCCGAAGAACAAACTGGATTATGCAAAGAGGTGATATTGACACAGACCCTGCTACGGTTCTTGAGAATGACAAGGTGAAAGTTCCCTGAGACATGAAAAAAAATATATATTCTGGCCCAGATGAAGTTGTCTTCGGAAAAGATATTCGATATTCCATGATGATAATAATAATCATATTACTGCTACTACTACTAATAATAACAATAATAGAAATAATGATAATAATCATCATAATAACAATAATAATAATAATAATGATATTAATGATGGTAATGGTACTGCTACTACTACAACTAATGATGATGATGATGACAATGAAAATAACAATGATAACATTAACGACAAGGATAAGAATGATAATTAAAACACCACCACTAATTGCATCTTCCAGAAACTCCCCCCCCCCCCCCCCCGCCCCACCTGCCACACCAGAGGCATCTGTAGAGTCCCATCTATCTACCCAAGACTCAAAGGCAAGGAAAGTCTTAACACCTGAGAGGCGAGCAGTGAAGGAGAGTAGAAGTGCCATCCAGAGTGCCTGCTGCTTGCTTTCTGGGTGCCTCTGTGTCCCTTGGTTTGGTGCCATGCCAGCTCTTGAGGATGGAGGCTACATTTAAGTGGGATGCGGGTGTTTGTGTTGTGTTGTGTGGGTGTGTTGTGTGTTTGTGTTGTGTGTGTTTGTGTGTGTGTGTTTGTGTTGTGTATGTTTGTTTGTGTGGTTTGTGTTGTGTTGTGTGGGTGTGTGGGTGTGGGTGTTTGTGTTGTGTTGTGTGGGTGTGTGGGTGTGTTGTGTGTTTGTGTTGTGTTGTGTGTGTTTGTTTGTGTGTTGTGGGTGTGTGGGTGTGGGTGTGTTTGTGTTGTGTTGTGTGTGTTTGTTTGTGTGTTGTGGGTGTGTGTTTGTGTTGGGTTGTGTGGGTGTTTGTGTTTGCGTGTGTGTGTGTGTGTGTGTGTGTGTTTGTTTGTGTGTGTTTGCGTGTATGTTTGTGTGTTTGTGCGTTTGTGTTTGTGTTGTGTTACGTGTGTGTGTCTGTGTTGTGTTGTGTGTGTGTATTTGTGTTGTGTTGTGTGTGTGTGCGTTTGTGTTTTGTTTCTTTGCTTGTCTGTGTGTGTGTTTGTTTGTGTGTGTTTGTTTGTGTTGTGTTATGTGTATTTGTGTTTGTGTGTGTGTTGTGTTTGTGTGTGTCGAGGATGTTAATTTCTTGCTCGAAATAAATGTCGTTCATTGGAATCCAAGCAAAGTATGACCGCTTTTCATCCTCATATTCTTTCCACAATGACAACACGAAGAATTCATTACACACTACAAACAAAAATAGTGATCATCATCATCATTAGTTCCGTTATAGTTTTAGATAGTGACATTATCATTATCATTGTCATCATGATATTTACAAGTAGTACCAGTAGTAGCAGAAGTAGTACTAACAGTAATAGCAGCAGAGGTAATACTAATATAAGTAGTAACCGTAGTAGTATTGTTATTGTAATCATTTTTTTCTCTCTCTCTTTTTCTTCTCGTAAAACATATTCGGACCCAATATTTTAATCGTGATATTTACTAGTAGTAGCATTATTATTATAAGTAGTAGTAGTACTAATAGTAATATTAGCAGAAGCAATATTAATAGAGGTAGCAACCGTAGCTGCAGCAAAGTTAATGATATAAGTAGTAGTATCGTTATTATTATCATTTTTACTCTCTCCCTTTTCTTCTCGTAAAACATATTCGGCCCCAATATTTTCGTCGTGATGTTTACTAGTAGTACCATAAGTAGT
>NC_091549.1:53520050-53522550 GCF_042767895.1 Penaeus vannamei
TATATATATATATATATATATATGAAAATGATAATAATAATAATACCAATAATAATAATGATAATAATAATAACAATAATAATAATAATAATAATAATAATTGTATACATTAAATATTACCGAAAATAAACACAAAGAGAGTTGTTATCTTGCCTTCCTCCTTCATACGAATCTCTCAACGAAATATAACTTCGTCCAAATCCTTAATCGAAATAGAAGAGTATTTACCAACACCAAAAAAAAAAATAAAAAAAACAATCCAACTATCAAAAACAATACCAATTCTTTGAAAAATAACAAAAAAACAAAAAAACAAAAACAATTCCACCATATGGGATGGGGTTATATATCTCTGTTTCAATCAATACCGATTCTTTGAAAAATAACAACAACAACAACAAAAATCCACCATATGGGATGGGGTTATATATCTCTATAAATTCCCATATATAAATAAATAAATATATATATATATATATATATATATATATATATATATATATATATATATATATATATATATATATATATATATATATATATATATAATCTGGCTCTCTGGTGTTGAATTAACCGCGATGGCTAATGTGTTGATAATTTGATCCCGCTGATCGAATGTAAACAGATTCACGTGCGCTTTGCTGATCACTGGCGGTATGTGGGCGTGGAATTGCATTACGCCCTCGAGTGCAGGTGACGAGCAGGCAGAGTGACAGGTCGACATTTAGGACTAAATTAATTTTCACTTATTTAAAGGTGTTTTTTTCTTTTTTTTTTTGGGGGGGGGGTTGATGGTTGTTGTGTCTCGTGGAACTTGGGTTCTTCGAGTGTCTCTTTCTCGCGGTCTTTGTCTGCGTGGGTTTCTGTTATGTTTCTGTTGGTTTTCTGTCTCTGTTTATCTGTCTCGTCTGTGTCTATTTATCTGTCTGTCTGTGTTCGTCTGTCTGTCTCTATTTATCTGTCTGTCTGTTTTCGTCTGCCTGTCTCAATTTATATGTCTGTCTGTTTCCTGTATCTTTATCTATATTTATTTATTTATATATCTCCTTTCTTCCTTCCCTTTCTCCTCTCTCTCTCGTTCTCTCAATTTCTCTCTCTCTCTCTCTTTTTCTCTCAATCTCTCTCTCTCTCTCTCTCTCTCTCTCTCTCTCTCTCTCTCTCTCTCTCTCTCTCTCTCTCTCTCTCTCTCTCTCTGTCTGTATATATATATATATATATATATATATATATATATATATATATATATATATATATATCTCCGCCCCCCCTCTCTCTCTCGCTGTCTCTCTCTTGCTCTCTGTCTCTGTCTGTCTATCTCTTTCTCTTTGTGTGTGTGTGTGTTCGACATTTCTCTCCCCTCCCCCTTTTTTGACACAACAGATATTCGTATTTAAGAATATGAATAAGATGGATAGGGAGGAGAAGGAAACTGCCTGTTTGAAATTCCCAACTGAATTCCTCATCTTAAAGTTCCAGAAATTTCACCTCGAAAAATTCCTAACAAGTCTTTTAGGGAGATATGGGTTCCCTGATAACTCTTGAATGGACTCTTGGCTTCCTCTTGACGTCACCGAGCGAAACTGTGACGTCGGGGATGTTGTGGGTTAGTAAAGACCTCAATATAGCAGTCATGGCATCAATTTCTCTCTCTCTCTCGCTCGTTCTCTTGCCTTCTCTGTCTCTCTCTCTCTCTTTCTCTCTATCACTCACTTTTTCTCTCTCACCCTCTCTCTCAATCACTCACTCGCTCACTCTCTCTCTCTCACTCACTCGCTCACTCACTCACTCACTCACTCTCTCTCTCTCTCTCTCTCTCTCTCTCTCTCTCTCTCTCACTCGCTCGCTCGCTCACTCACTCTCTCTCTCTCTCACTCACTCGCTCACTCTCTCTCTCTCTCTTTCACTCACTCACTCGCTCACTCTCTCTCTCTCTCTTTCACTCACTCACTCACACTCGCACACACTCTCTCTTTCTTTCTCTCTCAAGTTGCTGAAGATAAAAGGTTTCGTCCCAGTCACCTTAAGAAGTAAAACAAAAAAGAAGAACGACAAGCGACACAGCCATTAATAGGAGCAGATCGACCTGACACAGTGTTCCTTTACATCACAAGTTGTCATCCAGACACAAATGAAGAAGACACCGAAGAACATCTTTGGGACAGTTTTCAAAATACATCAACCACAAAACCACCATAATTACTACACCAGTTTCACGCTAACTCGTTACGAGACCGAGACATAAATTCCGATTTATTTTTAGACTCCACTGCCTAACCGGGGAATGTCAAAGTGTTCCTCAACAGAAGCAAGTACAAACAGAAGCAAGTACAAACAAAAGCAAGTACAATCTTGATCCCAGGGTTTGACAAGACAGTACCCACAGCAAGACCGACTGTCAAAATACATCACAAACGCACAATCTCTCCAACTTGGACATTTTGATGATCTTGAAATGCTCATAATGGAGAGAGATCTCGATATATTTTATGCATAAGTGAAA
>NC_091549.1:53537550-53547550 GCF_042767895.1 Penaeus vannamei
TCCTCTTTCCCTCCTATCTCCTTCCTTCCCCCTTCCTTCCTCCTCCCTCTCCCTTTAATGACTTTGTCGAGCAGATCTTTCACTTCAGTCCAAAGGTAAATATATCACGTACAGACACGTTGATTGTCCTTTTATCACGGGATACTTATCTTCATATTGTTGTTTACGAGCGCACGTACCTCGTGGGAGGAGGGGTGGTGGGGGAGAGGGGAGGAGGAGATGAGGAGGAGGGGGTAGAGGTGGTGGGAGAGGGGTGAGGGTGAAGGGGTGAAATTAGGGTGGGTGGGGGGAGAGAAGTGGGAGGAGAGGGTGGTGGTGGGAAGAAAGGGGTAGGGGAGGTGGTGGGAGGAAGGGGGAGGGGAAGTGGGAGGAGGTGGTGGGAGAGGGGAGGGGGGAAGTGGGAAGTGGGGGAAGTGAGAGGGGAGCGGTGGGTGTGGTGGGGGAGAGGGAGGGAGGGAAGTGAGAGGGGGATGAGGAGTGATGGGGAGGAGGGAGGGAGGGAGGAAGTGGGAGGGGTAGCGGGGAGAGGGAAGTGGGGGAGGAGGGGGGAGGAAGAGATTGAGGTAAGGAGAGGAGGGAGGACAGGGATGGGGAAGTGGGTGAGGGGGTAGAGTTAGAGCAGGGGAGGGGAGGGCTGGGACAGTGGGAGGGGAGAGAGATGGAGAAATGGGATGGAATGGAGGAAGGGAGATGGAAAAAAATGAGAATTGAGAAGGAGAAGATGGGGGATGAGAGGAATGGGGAAAAGGGATAGGAAATGGGAGAGAGAGAAAAGTAGAGAATAAGGAAAACGGAAGAAGAGAAGAGTAGAGAAGAGGAAGAAGGAAGAATAGAAGAGAGGGACAAGAAGTAGAGAATATTAAGAGAAGATGAGAAGTGAGAGAAGAGGAGAAGGTAAGAAGAGGAGTAAGAAAGGAAAGGAATATAATAAAGGAGGGAGAGGAGAAAGAGAAAGAGCTAAGAAGGGGGGGGGAGGGTGAACCAGGAAAGTGAGGAGGATCTGAAGACAAAGTCCTCCTCTTTTTTACCCAAAACTTATTTTCTCGTAAGATGAAGAGAAGGAAAGAAAAGTGGGCAATTTAATTCGGGATTAATCGAGTTTTCAAATCAGGGACGAGACGTGAGATTTTCCTATTTCCCTTTTTCGAAAGTTTGGAAAGAAGTGATGTTATTTTTTTTTTTTGATAAGTTATTGTGTATTCTCCTCTCGTTCTTTTCGGATCTTTTTTTTCTAAGTCGGTTAGTTCTGTTTTATCTTTATATATTTATTTTTTTCTAATTCAATTTATGTTTTTTTTCTCACTCTATTCTCTCTTTTTTCATTCTTTCTTGCGTCTGTCTGTCTGTTTCTTTCTTTCTCTCTCTCTCTCTCTCTCTCTCTCTCTCTCTCTCTCTCTCTCTCTCTCTCTCTCTCTCTCTCTCTCTCTCTCTCTCTCTCTCTCTCTCTTCTTTTTCTTCTATCTCTAGCACTCTTTCTGTCTTTTCTCACCCAATTATCCTTTCTTTTCTTTTCTCCTTTTCTCCTCGCATGATAGGTCATACTTGCTTATTCATTTACCACTCATTCGCGAATAAGAATATCAAGAGAGGGAAATGCAAAATAAAAAGACAGGTGACAGGTGAATGACGTGTGACAAAAACTGAAAAGGAATCTGATAAATAGACGAATCAGAATAAAATAAGTTGACAGGAACAGCGGAGTAGATAAGCAGGCACGCACACGCACACACAAAATGTATATTAGAAAGATTGGTATAAGTAATTAGATACAGGAGAGAGAGAGAGAGAGAGAGAGAGAGAGAGAGAGAGAGAGAGAGAGAGAGAGAGAGAGAGAGAGAGAGAGAGCTTAGAGAGAGAGAGAAATAGATAGATAGATAGATAGATAGATAGAGATGGAGAGAGAGAGAGAGAGAGAGACAGAAAAAGAGAGAAGGAGAAGGAGAGATAAATAGACAGACAGACAGATAGATAGATAAATATAGAGATAGATAGAAAGAGAGAGAGGACATACAAACATACACACATACTTACATACATACATATCAGCTCCATCCATCCATACATACATCCACACACACGTACATTCAAACAAACAAGCATACATACATAACAGATCCATCCATCCATCCATACATACATACATACTTACATACATACATATATATCCATCCATCGACACATACATACACACACGCATACATTCATACTTACGAGCATACATACATAACAGATCCATCCATACATCCACACATACATACAGACGAAGACATATGAGAAATAAGTCCTATCCAGCACAACTTAGAAGAAAACAAAGCAAAACAAACCAAACCAAACCAAACCAAACCAAACCAAACCAAACCAAACCAAACCAAACCAAACCAAAACAAAACAAAACAAAGCAAAGCAAAGTAAAGCAAAGCAAAGCAAAGCAAAGCAAAGCAAAGCAAAGCAAAGCAAAGCAAACCAAAAACGAAAGAAGAGAAACAAAGAACAAGCAAAACAAGCCATTAAATCTGAAGACGCTGGACAGGGAGGTAAAGGGGGGAGGGGAGAGGGAGGAAGGGTAGGAGCGGTAGGGGGTAGGGTAGGGGGGGTAAAAAGAGACGGGAGGGGGTAGTATAAAGGCGGGTAGGGGGTGGGGGGTGGGAAATTGGTGGGGGTGGTGTGTGGGGGGGTGGGGAGTGGGTACATGTTGCAAATATAGCAAGCATAATATCAACCGATTTGAATGCAATCTTAAGAGTCGAAGAAACGATTCTAAGATAAGGTTTCAAAATCTCATTATCGCGCCGCGTGAGGTCGCGTGATGGGGGGGGAGGGAGGGAGGAGGGGGGATAGGGAGTGGAAGGAAGGAGAGGAGAAGGAATAGGGAGAAAAGGAGGGGGAAGGAGGAGGGAGAGGAGGGGGGTAGAGAGAAGAAGGAGGGAGGGAGGAGGAGGAATAGGGAGGAAAGAAGGAGAGGATTAGGGGGATAAGGGAGAGAGGAAGGAGAGGAGAAGGAATAGGGAGAAGAAGGAGGAGGAAGAAGGAGGAGGAGGGAGAGGAGGAGGGTAGGAATGGAAGGAGGAAGAGGGAGAAGGGATATTAGGGAGAAGAAGGAGAAGATTAGGGGGATAGGGAGAGAGGAAGAGAGGAAGAGGAGGGGGGATGAGAGAGGGAGGGAGAAGAAGGAGGGATTGGACGGGGGTAAAGAAAGAGAGAAAGGAGGAAGAGTAGGAGGAATAGGGAGAAGAAGGAGAGGATTGGGGGAGGATAGGGAGAGAAGACTGAGAGGAGGATGAGATAGAATGAAGGAGAGAGGGAGAGAGAAGAAGGAGGGAGGAGAGGAGGGGGGATAGGGAGTGGAAGGAGGAAGAAGGAGGAGGAATAGGGAGACGAAGGAGAGAGAGGATTAGGGAGGGGATAGGGAGAAGAGGGAAAGAAGAAGGAGAAGGAGGATGAGAGAGGGAGAGAGAAGAAGAAGGAAGAGAGGGAGGGGGTAGAGAGAAGAAGGAGGAAGAGGGAGGAGGAATAGGGAGAAGAGGAGAGGATTAGGGGGGATATAGGGAGAGAGGAATGAGAGGGAGGAGGAGGATGAGAGAAGGAGAGAGAAGAAGGAGGAAAGAGGGAGGAGAGATAGGGAGAAGAAGGAGGGGCAGTGGGAGAAATAGAGAGAAGAAGCAGGGGATGAGAGGGATAGGGAAGGAAAGAGAAAGACGAAATAGAAGAAGAAGAAGAAGAAGAAGAAGAAGAAGAAGAAGAAAAAGAAGAAGAAGAAGAAGAAGAAGTAGAAGAAGAAGAGGAGGAGACGGAAGAGGTTTAAGAGTAGGAAGAAGAAGGGCAGGAGGGTGGGGGGGGGAGGGGCATAAGAAATGGGTGGGGAAGGGTCAAAGGTCAACTGCAATGCAATAATGGAAGGCATTTGAGATACGGCGCGGGATATCTCTTCTATCTCCCATTTCGTTCAAGGAATATAAAGTCAATTTATTCTTTATTGTCATTGTTACTATCATCATTATCATTATTGTTATTAATGGTATTATTCATGTTAATATTGTTACGATGATAATTATGATGGTAACACTGATAGTTATGATTATAATAAGACAAAACTAGTAAACTATCATCATTATCATTCTTGTTATTAATGGTAGTATTGATGTTAATATTGTTACGATGATAATCATAATGGTAATAGTGATAGTAATGGCTATGGTGCTAAGACAAAAATAGTAAAATCAATAATCATAATAGTTATAACAACAACAATACAAATGATGATGAAAGTGACAATAATTATGATTATGATAATGATGATAATAGTAATAATGATGACAATAATAATGATAATAATAATAATTATGATAATAATGATATTGATAGTAATGATAATGATGATGATGTTGATGATGATGATGATGGTGATGATGATGATGATGATGATAATAATAATAGTAATAATGATAATAATAATGTATTTATTGTTATTATTATTATGATTATGATGATGATGATAATCATTATTATCATTATTATTATTATTATTATTATTATTATTATTATTATTATTATTATTATTATTATTATTATCATCATCATTATCATTATTATTATTATGATAATAATAATAATCATGACAATAATGATAATAACAATTTAAAAAATAACAACAATAATAAAACAATAACAATAACAATGACAACAACAATGATATCACTAATAATGATAATCCTATCAAATAACAGTCATACCAGCATGATAATTCCACACTTACATGAGTCACTAATTACAGTTCACCGAAAACATAAAAAATCCCACTTGATAACTTAAAATACGCGCGATAAATTAGTTTTGTTTTTATGTATCAGAGTTTTTTTTTTTTATTTATGGAGTTATATTTGACTTCAATTAATATTTTTCAGGCTGAGTGTAATGGTGAAAATGGAAAGAGGGAAAGAGAGAAGAAGAGAGATTAAGAGAGAGAGAGAGAGAGAGAGAAGAGAGAGAAGAGAGAGAGAGAGAGAGAGAGGAGAGAGAGAGAGAGAGAGAGAGAGAGAGAGAGAGAGAGAGAGAGAGAGAGAGAGAGAGAGAGAGAGAAGAGAGAGAGAAGGAGAGAGAGAGAGAGAGAGAGGGAGAGAGAGAGAGAGAGAGAGAGAGAGAGAGAGAGAGAGAGAGAGAGAGAGAGAGAGAGAGAGAGAGAGAGAGAGAGAGAGAGAGAGAGAGAGAGATTAAGAGAGAGAGAGAAAAAACAACGATAATGATAATTTTGATTATGGGAATAAGAGAGGAGTGATTATAGTAATACTAATGATGTTAATGAAATTGTAATAATGATGATAATGATTATGATAACAATCAAAGAAATAATGATGATAGCTATAACAACAATAGTAACAATAATGATTATAATGATAATAACATCAATGATAATAACAATGATAATGATGATATTACTACAACTAATATCAATAATAAAAATGATAGAAATATTATTAATAACAATGATGATAGTAACAATAACAAGTTATAAATTCTTGTTCATGCGAAAAAGCTACTCGATTGTGTATAAATTTATATCTACTTTTTTCTATCTATCTATACTTTCGGATGATATCATTCTCTTTTCTCTGACTCTCTTTTATCTACCTGTTCGTCTCTCTGTCTCTCTCTCTCTCTCTCTCTCTCTCTCTCTCTCTCTCTCTCTCTCTCTCTCTAGTTCCCTCTTATCTTCCTCTCCATCATATATAATTTTCCCTTCCATGAACACCCGTTCTCATATTCATCATTTCCTCCTTCGTTCGCCATCTCCCATTCTCTCCTTCATCCTCATTTCTCCATCGTAAAAAAGAAAAAAAAAAAAAAAAAAAAAATTCCCACCATCATCACTGGTTCAGCTTCTCTGGCTAAACGTTAAGTGTAACCAGCTGAAAGAGTCCCACCATTGTCAGCTGTGGCTTTCACACTATACACCAGAGGAAAAACATCGATGTGTAGTCAGCCACGCCCACCGAGCGCCTATACGCACGCACATTGGCGTTTAAGTTTTTTTTTTTTCTCTCTCTCTTCTGTTTATCTCTTTCGCATAAGTATAAACGGATATTTATATGGGCGAGAGGAAGGAAGGGAGGGAGAGGGGGAGGGTGAGGGAGAGGGAGAGGGAGAGGGAGAGGGAGAGGGAGAGAGGGAGAGAGAGAGAGAGAGAGAGAGAGAGAGAGAGAGAGAGAGAGAGGGAGAGAGAGAGGGAAAGAGAGAGAGAGAGAGAGAGAGAGAAAGAGAGAGAGAGAGAGAGAGAGAGAGAGAGAGAGAGAGAGAGAGAGAGAGAGAGAGAGAGAAAGAGAGAAGAGAGAGAGAGAGAGAGAGAGACAGGAACACAGAAGACAGAGAGACAGAGACGAGAGACAGAGACAGACAGATAAGACAGACAGACAGACAAATAAATAAACAAATAAAGAAAGCGAACCCCCCCCAAAAAAACAAAACAAAAAAAAAAAAAAACAGAAAGACCGAGACCCAAAGAAAACAAGACCAAACCAGCGAACACAGACAGAGAAATAATGAAATAGAAAAGCGAACGACAGCAAAAAGAGAAGGGGAATTAAGCAGAGGAATTAAACCCGCAGAGAGAGAGACTCTCAGACACCTCTTAAACTCGACCGTCAGAGCAATTTACCTCCCTCGATGTCTGGGGGAAAAAAGAACCAAGAAAATTGCACTTGGGCTCAAAAAAAAAAAAAAAAAAAAAAAAAAAAAAAAATGGAAAAGGAAAAGGAAAATGGGAAAGAAGAAGAAAAAGAAAAAAAGAAAGGAAAAGGAAAAAGAAAAAGAAAAAGAGAAAAGAATAAATAAGAACAAGATAGTAAGAAAAAAGGGAAGACCTCGATGTCTGGGGAAAAAAAGAACCAAGAAAATTGCACTTGGGCTAAAAAAAAAGGAAAAGAAAGAGAAAAATGGAAAAGAAGAAGAAAAATGAAGAAAAGGAAAATGGGAAAGAAGAAGGAAAAGGAAAAAGAAGAAAAATATAATAAATAAGAACAAGATAGTAAGAAAAAGGAAGACCTCGATGTCTGGGGAAAAAAGAACCAAGAAAATTGCACTTGGGCTACAAAAAAGAAAAGGGAAAAGAAAGAATGAAAAGAATGAGAAAAAAGAAAGAAGGAAAAAAAAAAGAAAAAAAGAAAAAGAAGAAGAAATAATAATAAGAACAAGATAGTAAGAAAAAGGAAGACCTCGATGTCTGGGGGAAAAAAGAAAGAAGAAAATTGCACTTGGGCTAAAAAAAAAGAAAAGAAAAAAAAGGAAAAAAAAGAAAAAGGAAAAGATAGAATGGAAAAGAAAGAAAAGAAGAAGAGGAAAAAATAAAAATAAGATAGTAAGAAAAATGAAGAATAAGAAAAGAAAAAAGAACCAAGAAAATTGCACTTGGCCCCCCCCCAAAAAAAAAAAGAAATAAAAAAGAAAGGAAAAGGGGAAAAAGAAGAAGAAAAAAATAATAAATAAGAATAAGATAGTAAGAAAAAGGAAGACCTCGATGTCTGGGGGAAAAAAGAACCAAGAAAATTGCACTTGGGCCAAAAAAAAAAAAAAAAAAAAAGAAAGAAAAGAAAGAGAAAAAAAAGAAAAAGGAAAAGAAAGAGAAAAATGGAGAAGAAAGAAAAGAAGAAGAGGAAGAAGAAGAAAAAATAAGGACAAGATAGTAAGAAAAAGAGAAGGAAGAGACCTCCCGATGTCTGGGGGAAAAAAAGAACCAAGAAAATTGCACTTGGGCTAAAAAAAAAGAAAAAAAAGGAGAAAAAAAGGAAAAATGGAAAGGAAGAAAGAAAAATAAAAAGAAAGAAAAGGAAAATGGAAAAGGAAGAAGAAAAATAAAAAGAAAGAAAGAAAAAGGAAAAAAGAAGCAAGAAAGAAGAAGAAAGAAAGAAGAAGAAAAATAAGAACAAGATAGTAAGAAAGAGGAAGACCTCGATGTGTGGGGGAAAAAAAAAACAAAGAAAATTCGACTTGGGCTAAAAAAAAAGCAAAAAAAGGAAAAAAGGAAAATGGAAAAGAAGAAGAAAAATGAAGAAAAGGAAAATGGAAAAGAAGAAGAAAAAAATAAATAAGAAGAAAGAAAATAATAAGAAGAAATGAAGAAAAAAATAAGAAGATAGTAAGAAAAAGGAAGACCTCGATGTCTGGGGAAAAAAAGAACCAAGAAAATTGCACTTGGGCTAAAAAAAAGAAAAAGGAAAAGAAAAAAAAGGAAAAAAAATGGAAAATGGGAAAGAAGAAGAAAAAAGAAAATGGAAAATAAGAAAAAAAAGAAAATGATAAGAAGAAATGAAGAAAGTAATAAGAAGAAATGAAGAAAAAATAAGAAGATAGTAAGAAAAAGGAAGACCTCGATGTCTGGGGGAAAAAAGAACCAAGAAAATTGCACTTGGGCAAAAAAAAAAAAAAAGGAAAAAAAAAGGAAAATGGAAAAGAAGAAGAAAAATGAAGAAAAGGAAAATGGGAAAGAAGAAGGAAAAGGAAAAAGAAGAAAAATATAATAAACAAGAACAAGATAGTAAGAAAAAGGACGACCTCGATGTCTGGGGAAAAAAAGAACCAAGAAAATTGAACTTGGGCTAAAAGAAAAATAAAAAAGAAAGAAAAAAAGGAAAATGGAAAGGAAGAAGAAAAATAAAAAAAGAAAGAAAAAGGAAAAAGAAGCAAGAAAGAAAAGAAGAAGAAGAAAAAAATAAGAACAAGATAGTAAGAAAGAGGAAGACCTCGATGTCTGGGGGAAAAAAAGAACCAAGAAAATTGCACTTGGGCTAAAAAAAAAGAAAAGAAAAAAAAGGAAAAAAATGGAAAATGGGAAAGAAGAAAGAAAGAAAAGAAAGAGAAAACGGGAAAGAAGAAGAAAAAAGAAAGATAAAATGGAAAAGAAAAAGAAGAAGAGGAAGAAGAAAGAAGAAGAAGAATAAAGATAGTAAGAAAAAGGAAGGCCTCGATGTCTGGGGAAAAAAAGAACCAAGAAAATTGCACTTGGGCCAAAAAAAAAAAAAAAAGGAAAAACACGCAAAATGGAAAAGAAGAAGAAAAATGAAAAAAAGGAAAATGGGAAAGAAGAAGGAAAAGAAAAAAGAAAAAAAATATAATAAATAAGAACAAGATAGTAAGAAAAAGGAAGACCTCGATGTCTGGGGAAAAAAAGAAACAATACAATTGCACTTCGGCTAAAAAAGAAAAAAAAAAAAGGAAAAGGAAAAAGAAGAAAGAAATTAAGAAGAACAAGATAGTAAGAAAAAGGAAAAATAAGAAGATAAGAACAAAAAAGGACGGAATAGTTAAAAAAAAAGTAAAAAAGAAGAGGAAAAGAAATAAATAAGAACAAAATAGTAAAAGAGTGAAAAAAACTAGAAGAGAAGAAAAAGAAGAAGACAAAAAGAAGAGAAAAGAAGAAAAAGAAGGACGAAGTAATAAAAGAGTAATAAAAAGAAAGAAAAACAGGAGAGGAAATGGAGAAAAAAAAGAACAAATTAGTTAAAAAAGTAAAGAAAAAAAAGAAAAAAGAAGAGTAAAATAAGAAAAATAAGAACGGAATAGTAAAAAGCAGAAGAAAAGGATAATAATAAGAGGAAAAGAAGAAGAAATAAGAACGAAATAGTAAAAAAAAAGGAAAAAATATAAGAATGAGAGGTAAAGAAGAAATAAGAACGAAATAGTAAAAGAAAAGAAAAAAATATAAGAAAAAAGAAATTAAGAAGAAATAAGAACGAAATAGTAAAAAAGTAAAATATCAAGAAAAAAGAGGGAAAGAAAATATATAAGAACGAAATATTAAAAAAAAAAAAATGGAAAACAAATCAAGGAGAAGACGAAAAGAATATAAAAATAAGAACTTTATAGTAAAAAAAAGGAAAACAAAGAAACAAGTCAAGAAGAAAAGAAGGGAAAAAAACGAAATATCTAAAAAAGTAAAAAAAAAAAAATAAAAAAAAAAATTAAAATAAAAAACGAATAACTACAAATAAGATAAAGTGATTAAAAAATTCAA